>NC_090444.1:314715348-315015348 GCF_031143425.1 Pleurodeles waltl | reverse complement strand
ATCAATCTGCAAAGAATCTTTTTAGAAGTAGCTGTGGGTGATTGATTGCACAATATAATTAAATAGTGTATAATTTACACCCACTCATACAGTCAGCACTCCTTCACTCAGTTACAGTGCCAAGAAGGCATTTATGTACCCATCACAGATATAACTAGTTATAGACTGACTCACTGAGAGGGATATCAATAAAACCATTCACACACCCTTGTACTCAGCTGTACATCCACTTACATACTCATTCACACAGATGCAGGCACTGTCAGATCCTCTGAGGCACATATAAAGCTTTTCATGTGCCTCATACTCAGTTACAGAGAGATGTACACAAGCATACACTCAGTTATATATGCAGTCACCCGCTTGCATGGCCACTCACATACCTATTTACAAAACTATTAAGCCATTAGCACACACAGTCAGAGTGACAAAGGCACTTAGATATCCACACATACACCCAGACAGGATCTATATACTCAACTACTCATACTACAATTCACACACCATACATTCACTCAGATAACTCAACCTAATATGTGTATTTTTAAAGAGCATGTTTATCCAGAAAGGTATGTTGGCACTGAATATAAGATGTTTATTATTGCCCAACTCAATGTTCCAGATTTTAAAGACCTTGAAAGAGTAAAGGGCAGAGTGGATGCTGGGGGATTTAAATGGTAACCTTGCAATGAAACTCAGGCCCTAACAGTGTACAAATTACTATGGTAACCAAGCAGACCCACTCATTTAGGGCCTGATGTAGAGTTTGACAGACAGGTTACTCCCTCACAAACGTGACAGATATCCTGTCCCCTGTATTACATTCTCGATAGCCTATTATAGGATCATAATATAGCCGGCGGGATATCCTTCACATTTGTTATGGAGTAACCCCCTCCACCAAACTCTCAATCAGGACCCTCTACATGTATAATTACAAACCTACACTGGATCTTACACATTCACATATTCAGTTATGTAGAGACTTGTTTGCTTATACATAGTGAGGCAGTGACTGGAACAACCAGCTATATCAGCAGAAAAGCATCTATGTTCCCACTACTCATATAGATAGACAGTGACTAAGACACTCAGAAACATACCTATAAAAGCATTTACATATGTGTGTACTCACTATAGATCACTTGCATACACGATCACAGATATATATAGGCAATGCTATATGCACTGATATTTCTATGGAGCCATTCATAATCACAGCACTCAGACAGTTAAGACACTTGCACATGCATTTTCCAAGGTATACACTCAGTCATTTACACATATAAACACATATAAGCACTCATATACCTATTTAAAAAACAGTTACTTCCACATCCAGTGACACAATGACAGAGGAAATTGCGCATTCATTCACACAGATTACATAGAAGTTATACATGCACCACAGAAATACACAGCACTACTGGTACACATCCAGTGATGGACTAACACATACAGTTACCAATCCATACAGGCACCCACATACCCATTTACACACTCATGCAGTCAATAAAACAGCCACTGATATTCCCAAACATGTACTTACATAACCAGTGGCACTCACAGAGGCACTGATAGAGTTACTGAGATTTGGATTGGACCAGTAACACATCTAGACACCTTCCTGTAGATCAACCTATAAACATACTTATATTCCTTACAGTTAGAGTAACAGAGCCTGTTATGAACTGAGATAAACTTTTATAAATGAATTCATTTGCTTATACTATGTAATCAAGGAGTATTTAATATAAAGTTACAAATATCTTGTGTTTCCTTTTCAGATAATTTCTTGTGTTTAAAGAAGAAGATTTACAATGGCAGAAAAATAGAAAGGAGGGAAACACAGAGGAAACACTACTATCTGTTTGAAAACAGAATATAGGAATATGAAAAATGTGGAATAAGTTTCAAATAAAAAGCCAGCTTTACAATCAAGTGCAATTGTGAAATGAATAAGTCATACTGAACCTAGAACATGTTCTAAAACAAATCCTAGTTTGACAAGAAGACAAACAATTTAAGGAAATACAAGTCAGAATATTTAGAAGTGGAGTAATATAGATTTTGCTACAAAATATGAGGGAGAGTAAAAGAAGAAAGACAGCATTTGAAGCAAAACAGCATAACAAAATTATGGCTGACAAAAGTGTTTGCCTTGAAGTGAAAACTATTTACCTCAATACTGAACAGAATGAGAACACAGGATAAAACAGTATTGTGTATGAAGGGAAAAAGTCAAAAGAAAAGGATTATTTATAAAGGTAATTTTTGCAAACATTTTCAATGGAGAATGGAAGCGTACATCTAGTACTGCAGCTTTCTTTAATGATGAAAGCTACTTACAAGAAAACACATTAGTGCATGCAGTTGAAAGAGCTGGCTGATGCTCTGAGGTAAAAGACAGGACTTCTATTCCAAAAGAGGAGATGGTTCCTGGAAATGTAAAGGAAGAGATGGGTGAAGAGCTACAAGGTCGGCATAGACATGCCCATGTGAATAAATGGGACTGCAGTAGTATTTGTAGTATTTGGCAGGAATCAATTTCCTTGTAAAAGTGTGAAACTTGCTATCTTGCAAGGATTAGATCCATGCAAAGTGAGGAAATACACTAAATTACAAGGACACTCATTGGCAATTTTACCCAAGAACTTGTGCATGCTAGCTGTTCATGATTCAAAATTGCAAAATATAGTTAGAAGTCTTTACTTTGGAAAACATTTGCATTGTGTTTAGGAGACTAGAACAAAGCACTGTTGTATCATAGGGTATGACAGGCTGAACATTTTTATGAAGCTAT
This sequence comes from Pleurodeles waltl, assembly GCF_031143425.1. Taxonomy (NCBI): domain Eukaryota; kingdom Metazoa; phylum Chordata; class Amphibia; order Caudata; family Salamandridae; genus Pleurodeles; species Pleurodeles waltl. The sequence goes on along the minus strand of NC_090444.1, from coordinate 315,012,545 downwards.
TCAGGTGTGATTCTTTGGTCCTGAAGAGGAGTCTAGAGAAATTAGGGGTTTGTATTTTCAGGTGTATAGGAAGATAACACCCATATCAGTACCTATAACTTTGCATGAGAAATAGTAACATTTAATGCACTTTCTACGGAGAAAACAAGTAATGTTAGTATTGGTTGTTAGCCCACTCACCACAAAGGCCAAATTAGAAAAGTTAATGTGTTAATGAAAACTGAACAGGAAAGTAGAGGTAAGTGGCTAAAGTGGGCAGTGTATTTATTTGTGGAAGAATGTTTTGCTTTGTCGGAATGCTGTAATGCAACAACAAGTTACAGGACAACAAAATGCCTGCCAGAGCAGTACATAATAAGTCAGAGTTGGTTCAAATTCCAGAGGAACGTCTGCACCTTAATGTTCATGTAACAATACTAATCTAATCTATACACCTGTTTCAAGCAATAGTTTGCATGGAACCAAAGATTGGGCAACTACCACCAACTGAGCTACAGAAAGGCCTTAAAGGCAGTGTTGTGTACTTACGATTGGATTTCAAACACAATATTGAATCTATGGGTGTAGAGAGAAATTTAGTGGGACCACTTGTTATTCTATTGATTAGTGGGCCCACAAAAAAAACGAAAAAATACAGCAGGAGTTAATGGGTTTGAATAAGGTGAAGAAAGCAAAATTATATCTCTAACTGATTAATGTGTATTTCGAAGATGTAGATGTTCCTACACATGGAAGGTCTAAGGAGGAAGAAATGTTGACTTCAAGTGGACAGTTTTAAAAGGTGCATAAAAATAGAAGTGACAAAATATTTGAGCACTGCAGTATCCTTCCACTCCAGTCAAATGGTATTGTGGGGAATGCCACTGAATTGTATCAAACACAAGAAGCTAAAGGAGCTCAATAAGGCCCATATTTCTACTTGCAGTTTTGCGTCAAAAAAATTAGTGCCGGCTAACGCCATTCTGAAGCGCCATGCGGGCGCCTTATTTATTGAATGACGTTAGCCGGCGTTAGCCGCCGGCGCCGTCTGGTGTGCGTTAAAAAAAACGACGTACACCAGGCAGCGCCGGCGTAGGGGAAAATGGAGCTTGGGCGTCAAGAAATGGGGCAAGTCAGGTTGAGGCAATTTTTTCGCCTCAACCCGATTTGCGCCATTTTTTTTCACTCCCAACCCCCATAGAAATGACTCCTGTCTTAGCAAAGACAGGAGTCATGCCCCTTTGCCCAATGGCCATGCCCAGGGGACTTCTGTCCCCTGGGCATGGTCATTGGGCATAGTGGCATGTAGGGGGGCACAAATCAGGCCCCCCTATGCCACCCAAAAAAAAAATATATATATACTTTCCTTAACTTACCTTAGTGTCCCTGGGATGGGTCCCTCCATCCTTGGGTGTCCTCCTGGGGTGGGCAAGGGTGACAGGGGGTGTCCCTGGGGGCATGGGAGGGCACCTCTGGGCTCCTTCCGAGCAAACAGGTCCCTTAACGCCTGCCTTTTGCAGGCGCTAAAAAACGGCGCAAAAGCGGCCGTACGTCATTTTTTTTGACCCGTCCACTCCCAGGCGTGATTTTTGCCCGGGAGTATAAATCCGACGCACATGCCTCGGAGTCGATTTTTTAGACGGGAACGCCTACCTTGCATGTCATTAACGCAAAGTAGGTGTCCACGCTAAAAAATGCCGCAAACTCCATGGACTTTGGCGCTAGACGCGTCTAACGCCAAAGTATAAATATGGAGTTAGTTTAGCGTCGGAATTGCGTCAAAAAAAACGACGCAATTCCGGCGCAAACGGAGTATAAATATGCCCCTAAGTGTTTGGGAGAAAAGTATAGAGGCTCACTGTTTTCCACAACTGTTTCTAACTGAAGTAAGCAGACAGTATGATGACCATCCAGTACAAATGTCTGGAGCTGAGTATAGGTTAACAAGATTACATTCAGATGACCCTAGACTTTGTATTCAATAGATATAATAAAAGATGCACCAAAATTTGGAACAGGCACAGATGTACTTTTTTAAATAGAACAATATGGTACATGTAGCATCCTAAAACACAGTGAGGAAAAGGCCTAAAACTGCAAGTTCCCCATTTTCAATCACTTATATGTGGAATGCAGTAAGGTGGCAGTATTATGTGGTATGACCTGGGAGTCTTACAATATTTTACTAACTAACCCGATACCCAGTAGTAGACCTCAAATTCACAGTAGTAAACCTTAGCTCATTCCTGGTAGTGTGGCAAAGAGCAATCAGGCTACTTAGAGGAACATGTGTGAAGCATTTCACAATACCAACATAGATCATAAGTAAATGCAACAACTTGAAAGGAATCCAAATCCAGTTTAGAACAATAAAGCTTATTTTTATAGACATTTAGACACCAAAACAAACATTTTAAGTTACACACAACTGGAGTTATGAGTTTTAAAAGCTTTAGAAAATAGGGCATTTTCACTGTTTAAATAGCTACCATTGAAGTCAAAGGAGAAAATTGCACTTGGGCACTTGCAGGGTGAGTTACGGGGAGCTCATCTGCACTTCAGGTTCTGTGGGGCCCTAGACCAAGAGTCAACAGTCAGTTTCTTATTACCTTGCCCAGGGAGTCCGGGTGCAGAGGTGCTTTGGGTGTCCTTGGTGATGATGCGTCCACAGAGGCTACTACATTTGCACCACCCGGCGTATGGGGACTTGGGGGGGACACTTGCTCTATCCTCTGGATGTAGAGGTCGTTGGGTGGCCAGGACCAGAATCAACAGTTAGAACTTTGCCATTTTGTCCGGTGGCTCCTGGTGCAGAGGTGGCTTCTAGCTGTCGATCACAGGAGCTGGTAATGCCAAAGATGCCTCGCTGCTCCTCTCCAGGTCACTCTCTTCAGGATGCAGAACCACAGGAGAAGGGTCATTGCTGACATTGGTCTCTATGCTGGGGGTCTGCTCTGGAGTCAGTGATGTCTGAGTGGCCATTGGTTTCCAGATTGGCGACATACAAGCCTTGGTAGCTGCAAATGTGAACTGCTGGTACTTCGTCAGCTAAAGGTCATTCGGCGGGGACTAGAGGCTTTAAAGTTGGCAGAGACCTCAGACCCATTCTTTGGATGCTGGATAGCAAGTTTCCTACGGCTCACTCACATGGAGCCTGTCCGGTGGCAGTTCTGTGCCATCAGTACTGCGTTTACTGGTACCACCAGCCAGGGAAGTCTTTCCTAGGTTCTCGCGTCTACTGGGGTCCGTCTTGCAGGGACCAACAAGCTTTCATCTTGGGCACATGTCGGCCACTCAGTTCCAGTGGTCGTCTCCATAGGAACTTCTGTGTCCTCTCTTTGCGCTGCGGCAGGAGTCCAGGTCCTGTTGTCAGTTATGACGTCTTTTTTACAGCAATTAAGATCCAACTTTCTGGTGCCAGGGGATCCCTTTAAAAACTAGTTTTAGGGAGCATTAAGGGGAAGGGGACAATGGCCAATGGGCTACTGATCCCCGTGGGTAGCTTGCCCCAGTAGTGACCACTTCCTGAGCACAAGAGATTTTTCCCACACTTATGTAAGTCTTTAATATATTCCTTCCACTGGAGTAGTCCCTCGAGCTTGGAAACATGCCATGCTCAAACTTCTGCTAAAAAAAACCTTGACCCCTCATGTCCCAGGAAGTACAGACTCATCTCCTTGCTGCCTGTCATGGGGAAGGCACAAGAAAAACCTATCAATCATAATCTCTTCCCTATTCATGGAGGAGAACTCTCTTCACAAACCCACTCAGACTAGTTTCATCCACAACGAAGTATGGAAAGCGCATTATTAGCAATGCCACATGATCTAAGAATATTGCTGGGCAAAGGAGGTTCTGCAGCAATTACCCTTCTCGACCTGAGAGGAGCGTTTGACATGGTTGACCACAAGACCCTTGTGCTCAGGTCGAATGAAATAGGAATGAATTTTTTTATTCTGAACTGGCTTCCTTCATTCATAAAAGAAAGGTCCTTTCAAATTTGCGAACCTCCCTTCTATTCAGATGTCTTCCCTTTGAATTGTGGAGTGCTGCAAGGCCCTGTATTAGCCTCAAACTTTTTTTACATTTAAATGCGCTCAGTGGCAGACATTGTTAAGAAATTTGGGGTGCTGATTGTCTCATATGCTGATGACATGCAGCTGGTCGTCTCCATTTTTCAAAGGACAGGTTCACAACAACACCTTTTATGTTGCCAGGAGATGGATGGCTAAATGCTCAGTTAAATTGAACAGAGACAAATTTGAGCTGATGATTTTAGGGAACAAACCAACACAAAATGCTTAGATGGCCTAGGTGCCTGGGAACTCATCCGACCCTTCCTTCGCCATTAAGAGCTTAGACATGTGTTTGGATAGCTCTCTATTCATGGAGGCCAAAGTAAACAAATTGACAGCATCCTGCTTTGGTCTGATTAGAACCCTACAAAAAATCTTAGACCTTCTACCCACACAATCTAGAACTCTGGTCTAAGTGCTTATTCTTTCCCACTTGGACCATGGGAACTCCTTGTCTATGGATTTACCTAAATACAGTATAATAATAAGAGACTCCAGGTAGTCCAAAACGCATAGCAATGACTTTCCTTAAACTAGCGAAACACATCTCAGCAAAAAGTGAACTGGCCTCCCTGCACTGGCTTCTAGTGGAGGAGGAAATAAAATTGAAGGCACTTTGGCCCACATTTATACTCGGTTTGCGTTGAATTAGCGTCATTTTTTTACGGAAATTTAGTGCAAACCTAACTCCATGTTTATACTTTGGCGGTAGACATGTCTAGTGCCAAAGTTATGGAGTTTATTCCATTTTCTGCACAGGGAAACCTACCTTGCGTCAATGGGATGTGAGGTAGGTGTTCCTTTGCAGAAAATGACGATATGACCTTAGCGCCATCTTTATCCTCCGTGCTAAAATATAGCACTGGGGATAGGCGCCTTAAATAATGGCACTAAGCTTGCTTAGCACCATCATTTAACGCCTGGGTCAGGGCAGGCGTTAGGGGACCTGTGGGCTTTTTTCCCTGGTCAGAGACTATGAAAGAGCCCACAGGTGCCTTTCCCTGGCCCCAGGGACACCGTCACCCACACCAGAGGGACACCTCAGGATGGGGGACCTATCCCGTGTAAGTTCCGGTAAGTATTTTATTTTTATTTTTCACGCTTGTGGGCCCTAACTTGGAGCCCCCTGCATGGTGATGTTCCCAGTGGCCATGCCTAAAGGACATTTATCCCCTGGACATGTCTATGGGGGTTGTGCATCAGAAAAGGGTGTTACACTGCTTAGAGGCATTTTTTTGCCTCTAAGCAGTGTAGCACCATTATTTGGCGCACATCTCCGGTTTCCCCTATGCCTCCCCACCTGGTTAGTGTCCTTTACAAGGAGCACCGGCTACCACCATTCCATAAATATGGCACCCTGCCGGCGTCCAGGAATGGAGCTAGCCGGTGCAATACTTTTACATGCAAAACTGCGCTAACGCAGTATTGCTTTTAAAAGTATAATTATGGGCCTTTATCTGGCTCACAGGAGAATTAATCATAAAGGGCACTCTTTCATAAGGGGGCTTTGGTACCCTTGGTTCCACAAATCCGAAGGACCAGATGTGGAGTGCAGATCCTTTTCATAACTTAACCCTAAGCTATGGAATGGAATGCCGGCTGACCTCAGACACAAACTTAATGAGATCCAATTTGAAAAAATGCCTAAATGATGAATATACCCCCATTAGCCATAGGCATGTACCAACACAGAGACCCACTAATGTACGCTGTGACTCATGCAGCACTGGGAAGCTTCGAGTGGCTATGCGCTTTATAAATCTACATAGCATGAGGTGAGCATGGTCTTAAACTTAATGCTTGCCTTTGAAACATTTGAGAATGCAACATATTCTAAAAGCATACTACAATGTCCTATTTGGAGGAAAACAGTTGATTGCTTTTGAAGATCTATTGGAACTTACACCTGTCAAAACACTGCTTTGTGATGAAACTCAGAATTCTTTGGGAAGCATTGGAAATGTAAATATTTGTTTAAACTTCAAATAAAAATAATTACTTAGGCATATACAGCTAGCATCTTACATTGAATATGTGATTTTCCTGAAGGATATTATAGTAGGTGTTCCTTCAAAAGAGTGAAAGCATCTGCTTAAAGGCCACCTTCTTAAAAACTCTTTCCAATGAGCAAGGCAGCAGCAGAGCTAAGGTTCAGTTTAATTCAAGAAGGAAAACATATTGTGTTACCTAATGCCTAGACTAGTGGTGTGTGTTTCTTTGAACAAAAAAGTGCTGAAATTGGAGTAAGAAGAAATTTTGAAACTGACTGCAATAGACAAAATGGAAAACCAGGTTGTCACAGAATTCCTAAATGAAAAGGTACAAACAAGTCTGGATTAATTGGAAACATCTCTTTCTTGATCTGCAGGAGTGTAGACATGTTTAACTGTTTGCAAGAACTGTAGAGAAATTTTGCATTGAAATTTAAATGTTGAGGAAGGACTAGTTAATGATGGTAAAAGTTATTGATTTAATTTGCTTTTATTGTAGGAATGAGGTAGAATACCTAGAAGTAAAATTCAATCAGACTGATACTGTAAAGCAGATTAGAAGATCCATTGTCAGTTTTTTGCTTGTGAAAGACTTAAATGTTTGACGTAAACAGTTTCCAGTTTTTCTAGCATACACTGTTACTATGCATAGATCTCAAGCTTTAAGTGTACATGCAGCATTTAATATTAGTAGTACAGTGTTTAAGGAAGTATGTTATATGTAGCTGTATCGCAAGTTAAAACATTGTCCAGTTTGTGTCTACTAGCATTTGATGACAGCAAAATAAATGCAGCTCCAAGTGGTTGGAAAGAATACAATCGATTAGGAGGTTTTTAAGCTCCTCATTTAGGACAGTATCCAGTTTATGAAAAACCCACCATCTGTCCAAAGCGAAAACTTTCAAAGGATTATAGTGATATTGTTGAAAAGAAGGAAACGAAAGAGAACAAGGAAGTTATTAAAAAAAGAAATTGACAATGAGGGTGATATTGTTGGTTACTAGTTGTCAATCCTCTTTGGTGTCCACTGCTTGGTAATACTGTCCTAAATGTATTCTTTACATTACCTCATGTTCCTAATGCAATTGAACTGAAACCACAGAAACCATTGTGTTTGGCACAGTGTGTTTTGATGCAAAGTTTGCGTAGTGATTGAACTAAAACACATTGTGTGTTACACTTTCGGTACCTTGTAGATGTATGCAGTGGATATGTACAGTTTACATGAAACACTCCAGGAGATGCACAGGAGTTTTGAATGGTGATGTTTGCTGTTTTAGAAGAAGAAAAATCACATGTTGATGAGTCATTTGGACTTACTTACTCATGGAACAATAAGTGTGAAGATTATTCATTCACATCAAGTACTGCAATAAATTCAGAGCGGTTTACTTATTTAACACTACCAGATGGCAAAATTGTGTCTTTTGTCAGATTGTTCAAGCAAGCTACACAAAACAATACCTTCCAAGTTATCGAACAGATCTTAAGTCAACATTATGTACATAAAGAAGTGGCAAGAATCTTATTTTAATGCTGTATTGAAGCACAACAGATGGCAGTAAATTTGAAACAGAGATTACTAATTTAAAGTGAACAAATATCTATTTCTGGAAAAACATATACCGATATGGCTATCATATTTCATGAAGGAGTTAGTGTTACATCTGGTCACTACACTATCTATATAAAAAATAAATGTTGATAGCCAGTAATTATGACATCATACCACCTACCAGGGGTAATGTATTTATATGGCTTTACATATGCTGGTGTGCCTTGCATAGCTGTTAGTAGTACTGTAACACTTCTAATGATGAAGGAATTGTTTTCTGGATATGTTTCTTTACCTTAGTGGTACAACTGTAGGTGAAACAATCATTTAAAAAATTGGAGGTAGTGAAATGCACATTGATTCTTAACTACAGTGACATTGTGCAGTTTTTTTTCCTATAATCTATGGGCTGCATTTTCCAGAAACTGGGGCAGCGTGGTGCTGCACCAAAATTAGCAGCACAGCGCTGCACCGGTTTCAACACAGGGATGTGCCGTATTTACAAGAATACGGCTCACTCCTGCATTTCCACCTACACAGCCCTAAATTAAGCAGCCTGCACCAATGGAGACATCTTTGCATCATAGTGCAAGAGTGTCTGCATTGAGGGGCTTGATTGTTTATGTGCAGGAAGGGTTCTCTTCCTGCACATAAACAATCATCCATGGCATTGTGTTTCTTTCTTGTAAATCTGGGGCAGCATCAAAAGCAATGGGTGTTTCGGTGGAACACCCACTGCAATACCCATTGCATACCCCTCTGACTGAGTTGGAGGGGCCCATATTTACAAGGAGGCGTAATTCCACAAAACGTGGTGTTAAACCTCCTTGTAAATAAGGAGAAGTGGTTAGCGCCACAGGCACATTGCAAAATGTGAGGGTCCATTGGTGCTAGGATCTTGTAAATCTGGCCCTATATATGGTGGGACGGGGTAGTTTGCTTATGTATTCTTTGTACCTTCTTCTTGGAAAAATATATCTGTGGTGATATTCCCAATAATGTTTGGTGGAAATCAAAGAGCTGCTTGTGAAGACTCGGGAAGTGGTGGGTGACCTACCCCACGCAATAGTAGATGAGAGAGGACATGATTGGGACTTAGGACCAATGGTCAGGGTTCGTTTTCTGTGTTCAATATTTAGATGAAGCTAGTTGCGAGATATTAGCCCATGAATGATGCCGGTCAACACTGGCCTGGGACTGGCACAACACAAATGTCACTTTACAAAGTCCCTAGGAAGAGTCTGTGGCTTCAAAAAATTGGAAGATTTATCTGACTTTTCATAAACAATATTGTTTTCTGATAACCAATATTGTTTTGTCCTGAAATCAGTCAACTATAAAGATTTATATAACAACCAGTGTAATAGTTTTGAAGGGAGATTTATCAAAGACATATCAGCATAATCATTATCTTGGAACCCTTAATTGCATTCCAGTTTTATTTTCATATATGAAACCATATATTGCACACATTTGTTTCTGGATATTCAAAAACATAGTAAGACGTGTTCATGTTTGATGATAGGTAGCTCTGTGCACAGATCATCATTTCTGCCCCTCATCGTATTCATAGGGGGTCATTCTGACCCTGGCGGTCAACGACCACGGGAGCACCGCCAACAGGCTGGCGGTGCTGCCAAGGGCATTCTGACCGCAGCGGTTCAGCCGTGGCCAGAAAGGGAAAACCGGCGGTCTCCCGCCGGTTTTCCGCTGCCCTACAGAATCCCCCATGGCGGTGGCGGTAGGGGGTGCCGCGGGGCCCCTGGGGGGCCCCTGCAGTGCCCATGCCAATGGGCCAATGGCATGGGCACTGCAGGGGCCCCCGTAAGAGGGCCCCACGTAGTATTTCAGTGTCTGCAAAGCAGACACTGAAATACGCGACGGGTGCAACTGCACCCGTCGCACCTTCCCACTACGCCGGCTCAATTCTGAGCCGGCGTCCTCGTGGGAAGGTTGATTTGCCCTGGGCTGGCGGGTGGCCTTTTGGCGGCCACCCGCCAGCCCAGGGCAAATCCCAAAATACCCTCAGCGGTCTTGCGACCGCGGAGCGGTATTTTGTTGGGGGAAGTCTGGCGGGCGGCAGACTCAGAATCACCCCCATAGTCTTTTATTGTCATTAGGCTTAATGGGGATAGGCACCACGGCATGAATGATATATATTACTATGGTTCATGATCTTCAAAGAAAATAAGTAAAAAAATAATTCTTGTCAAGTCCTATTGGAGTGCATGACAAAGGGTAATCATACAGTGTTATTGATTTTGGGTCTATATTTTGCTGAAAATATCTGTTTGTCACCCTTTTCTATATTGTTTTTTAGAATCACAGCCTTGTGGGATTTTTTCCTTCTTATATAACAAAGGAGAGCCATGAAACTCATATCTGGCTTTTCAAAACTGTATGATATCAAAGTATATCTCCAGAGACCAAATGGAAACTATTGAAAAACCTAATTCTAGACAGCTGCTGAAACTCTGGGATTAAATGGAAATTTATTTTGCCAGAAAAGGATGTTACATGAGGTAAAGATTCAGATGTGATTTATTTGCTGCATTGGAAGTATGTTAATTGTTCTGTTTTATAATAAACACACTTTCAAGTAAAAACGCTGACCCTCAATGTTCAAAATTGTATTCATGCATACATTTCCGGACGCAGACAAGTTAAAAAGTAAAACAGTGTGCTTTTATTTTTAATACCCTTTGTAAATTTCTTTCATCTGTAACATTAAAAATTAGTTGACCTGCCATAAACTCAGGCCCAGATTTACAAGCTACCAATGCGTCACTTTTTTGACATATTAGTGGTGCAGGCTGCTGATCCATTTCTACAATTCCAAACAAAACCACTTTGCGTGGCTTTACATGACCTTGTAGATATGGAGTAAGGCAACGCAGCACAAGTTGTTGTGTTGCCTTACTTTGAGTCGGGTGGCGTTTCCATGGGTGTTAAGTGGGTGTTCCCACGCAATACCCATGGATTTTGATGCATTCCCTAATTTTCAAGGTTTTGTAAACCTGGGAATGCGTCAAAACCCTAAACCACCCCAGGGGTTTTGCAGAAGTGACACAACAGGGAAAAACATCTTTATTTTTCAACATTTTTTCCTCTCTCTATATGTGCTGCATTTTGCAGCACACATAGAAAGAAGAAAGCTCCTCTTGGGATTGTTTTTGTGCAGGAAGGTGCTCCTTACTGCACAAAAACAATCACCCCGAAAACACAAACACCTTTGCACCATGGTGTTGGCGTGTGCTTCCAGTGCAGGGGAAAAGGACAGGAATGCCTTGTATCTTGTGGATACGCCGCAGTTCTGCCCTTTAGTTTTGAGGCATGGCAGTGCAGCAAGAAGGTTTGAGGCACTGCCATGCGTCAAAACATTGTAAATCTGGTCTTATGTTTTTTTCCTCCCACTGCTCAAGGATGATTTCTTATGCAGTACATCATTAATACATCATTTATGGTGGATCAGTATAGAACCTGTAAACAGAAAAAAGGGTAAACAAAATGCTTCTTTTTATTATAACATAGAATTACAGCATGAGAATTGTTTCGCGATTTATTCATATTCTAAAGTTATACACTGTTGAATTTTTAAGTTTAATTTGTAATTTTATAAGTTCAAATATTAATTCATATTTGTATTGTTCCTTTTAATACAGATCAGTGGCACCATCTGTTGGAGTAATGTAGTTTGATAATTATGTCTTTCATTATTGTTCCATAAGATTAGATTGTCAGGTTGTTCCAGACTACAATTAATAAAAACATACACCCACCTATAAAGTTGGACACCAACTTACACTCTTACACAGCCATTTATCCACCCACTCACACACTGTTACAGACACTCAGACACCCAAGCACACACTGATACACACACTCACACATCCACTCATACACTGATACTTCAACTCACACACCCACTCACAAACTGATACACCCACTCACAGACTCAGCCAATTACCAATATAGGCAATCACACAGCCACGCACAAATTAAGACAATCACACACCTACTGACACAACAATACAGGCACTCACACAGCCAGCCGCACCCCGATACAGATACTCAAACACCAACACACACACACACCAATACAGTCACTGATGCACCCAAGCACATACCAGTTAAGCCGCTGACACACCCTGCTATAAACCAACCCAGCCACTTACTTACCCAGTCAGACACCAACACTGCCACTCACACACTAAGACAGGTACTCACATCAAGACATACACCAATACAGACATTCACACAACCAGCCACAAAATGATGCAGCTACTGACACCCCGAGGCACACATTAATGCAGCCACTGCCACACCCTCCCACACAACAACACAGCCACTCATATAACCAGTCACGCACAGATAAAACCAAACGTACACACAACCACACAATAATACAGACAATCACAAACCCAACTACACACTGATAGAGCCACTCAAACACCTACATACACAGTGATACAACCACTGACACACCAAAGAACACACCAATACAGCCACTGACACAATCAGGCACACACCAACACAGTCAGTCACATATTCATTCACACACTGATACAGCTACTCACACACCCACTCACAATGTACTCACAAACACATCCACATACTGATAAAGACAATCACACACCCAGTCACACATGAAACAGCCATTCACACATGATACATCCAGTAATACAACCAGTCACACATCAATACAGCCACTAAAACAACCACACACACGCTGATACAGCCACTGACAAACCCGGGCACACACTAATGCAGCCACACAACAGCACAGCAACTCATATACCCAGTCACACACCTAAAATGTGACTCACACACTCATACAGCTATTCACAAACACAACCGTAAACAACACAGACAATCATACACCCACTCATAAACTGATACAGGCACACACAAACACTTACACATTGATAGAGCAACTCAAACATGTACGCACACACTGACACACTCACTGATACACCTAGACAAACACCAGTGCAGCCACTGGCACAACCAAGCACACACCTAGCTACACACTGATACAGCTACTAGCATACCCAGCTACACATTAATACAGCTATTAACAGATACAGCCACAGACCGATACAAACAATCACACACCTACTCATACACTGATATAGCCTCTCACATACCCACACACATACCAATGCAGTTAATGACACACACAGATGCAGCCAACTGCCAAATCCAGTCACACACTGATATGGCCAGTTACACACTCAGACACACACTCATGCAGCCACTGACACACACAGCTGCACACTGATACAGCTTCTTACACACCCAGCCACACACCAGTTATAGTTAGAGCCCATGAGCAAGGTGTAAGATCTCACACCACACCCAACGGAGGACAAAATTGTAAGGAGCTTCTTTTAAAAAAGTTTGACCAATGAAATCCATTTTTCGACCGTCACATGTTATATATTAATCATTCACATGACCACGAAGCCAGAAATATGCATTAAAAAAACATTGTAACCTATAATCATTTATTGGAATATATGTCTATATGTAATTTTAGTAAACTATTAACCTCAAACATTAATTATATAATCTCCATTTATGTCTTATTAGTTTTTTTAAATAACGTTGGTTCCATAGCTCGCCTGAACAGAACAGGAAACACGTATCAGGACTGTCCCCAGATCTGGAACAGCAAATTCCATTAAAAAAAAAATATATATATATATATATTCTATTTTGCTCGTTTTGCACACACCCCAGCTGGACAAGAATGAAGGCAAGGCAGTGTTTCAAGAGATATTAAGGCTACCAATATCTGTTTTTACAATTAATCTTGATATTAAAAATACATTGTTACTGTGGTGGGAGCGAGTGTTCTTTGATGAGACCCTAAATGAATGATAGCTCTTTTTATTGTATTTTTTATTTTTTATTTAGTGACAATTTATATAGATGTTCATTGTTTTTATTGAATTTTAATAAATGGAAGTTGCAACTCTGTTTTAAATTTTATGTGCTACTACTAAAAATGTATACATGGGTTTAGAAAAAATATATAATTGCACTATGTGCATTACTCCGCATATATTTCATAATGCCAAAAGTCTTCCTCAACTGACTGAAAAACAAAAAATGCTCTCAAGCAGTCCTGGCAAATACCATGCATAGGGATAAAGAAATGCATTTTAGCACTGGTATTTACATTCCTGCACTAAAATTTATTAGTGATGCATCTTAAAACCTACTAGGACTACGTAGGCAGATTCTACTATAGTCCTGTGAATACACTGATAGTGAGTGTGCTGTACCAAAATATACTATTTTAACTTAAAAAATCAGAGATCACTACTGATCACTGCAGTGAAATATTTCTAATTAAAAATAGCAGTTGAGGCCCCACAGCAGCTGCCATAATTTTGAATAAAACAGCTGAGGAAGTGCGCAGAGTTCTGTGTACAACATGGTTCATGGTCTATGCGCTGTTTAAATACACAAGTATCCAACCGTGAGTGTGCTCACATCCATCCAGGGAGTGGCACCTTCCCTGTGTTGTTATTATCCAAAGGGGTGCCTTTCTCTCAGGCTGTTATCACTCAGGTGGGATTGCCACAGAAACACTAGTATGAGAGAAGCAGCTCACTGTAGGTTTATTTTATAGGCTGTACACTAACCCACCACCACCACAGTGAATACTGCACATTTGATCCAAAGCATGACAGCTAATTGTGGAGGAGGTCAGGTCATGCTAATTGCTAAGTAGGATGTTTTTAAGTCTTGTGAGTGTTTAATCTCCAGTGTTCATGCCTCATAATATTGAATACCTGATACAGATCTTTGGATCTTTAACAGAACCACACATGATATTATATGTATATCTATATATATATTTTCACTGAAAAAAACAAAGATTACAGGGATGTTATATTTAGTAAGTAGAATTTAAAAAATGTAGAAATTCACTTATAAAAACAAAGATTACAGGGATGTTATAGTTAGCTTCTGAATTTATTTAGACAAAATCATAGAAATTCAACAGTTATAGTTATGGCTACCTCAAGCGACTATAACTCACGCCCTAAGGTAACTATAACTTACGTCCTCACCATGCACAGTTTTTCCAATTTTACTGCAAATGTTACAGTGATATTATCAGTGATGTCAAAAAAGATATCATGCATGATGGAATAACTGGGGTAATTAGCAAAGCACGGCCTGAGTTCTAGTTAACTTAAGGCAAAAGTTATAGTTACTTAAAATAACTCTAACAACTGAGTTTCTATGATTTTGTGCATATAAAATCTGAACCTAAGTATAACGCCCCTGTCACCTATGTTTTCTTTTAGTGAATTTCAAAGTTTTTTTATTCTATTTTATAACTATAAGTGAGTTTCTAGATTTTAATGTTAAGTAAGATGCCCATCGCAATGCATAGTGGTGGGGGGGAGGGTTGGATGCAGGGCGTGACCTGGCATTGTGCTGCTCCATTCTAAGCTAGATACTCTTTCCCTCTCTCCTCCTTGCTAGCCATTGTCCAAATCCATGCTCCTGCTCCCTAATTACAGCCCTGTGTGGCCATTGTTCTGCCACTGCCCTTCCCATCTGTCCTGAACAATTGGCTTGCTTCCCCATCCACCTCCTCCCTACCGTCTGTTGTCTGAGTCTATGCAGCAGCCCCCTTCCTCCTGCTTTTCATGGTCCATTATGCTGCAACTGTTCCTCCCGTCTGCTTATATGGTCAGATTTCTGCCCTTGCCTCTTTCCCCTTCTTTTCTGCTGACCATATACATAGCCCTGTCCCCTCCTTATTGCTTTCCATTGTCCATTGTGCTGAACTGCTGTTCCGCTCGCCCTGTACAGTGTATTGTAGAGCAGTATTATGAAGTAGAGTGTTGTATTGTGGAGTGTGTGTGCGTCAAATATATATATATATATATATATATATATATATATATATATATATATATATATATATATATATATGTATATACAATTAAAAAACAAAGGTTACAGGGACATTATAATTAGGCTCACACTTTAAACATACCAAACCATAGAAATTCACCAGTTATAGTTAGAGTTATATCAAATAATGATAACTCTTACCCTAAAGTAACTATAACTTGCACCATGCACAGTTTTTCATCAAATATATTCTTGCTCGTATTAGACTATTATTATCAATGATTTCTTGAGTGCCGTAATTTGTGGGTAATTAGCAGTGCATGGCAAGGGCATGTCTGCGTGCAGGGAACAGAGATGAAAGCTCCACTTTCGGACTGCTGGACCTTTTAGACAGGTCCCTCAGTCAGAAAGAAGAGTGTTTGCTGTGACTTAGATGCAGCTCTCAAAGCTGCAGCTAAGCCATAGCACACAGCTACGTCCCAGGGGTTGGCACACCTGGACACAGCAGGAGCCAGCCCTGGATTTTCTTTACTTTCTCAAGAACTACTGAACAGATTTACACCAAATAACACAAAGCGAGTTATAATTACTTGAAATAACTAACTCTAACTGCAGAACTTCTATGGTTTTGCATGACTAAATTCAGAACCAAACTATAACATCCCTGTAACTTTTGTGTTTTATAGTGAATTTCTATGTTTTTTTAAAATTCTATTTCCTAATTTTAATGTTCCTGTAACCTTTGCTTTTTTTCAGTGAATTTCTAAGTTGTTTTAGCTTAACGTATATTTTAATTACTATAAGTTAATCCACTCACAGGCACGCATGGTGCCACAAGGAATGGCCAGAGGACCTGTCTCTCTTAGGTTTGAGAGTGTCTCTGTGAGTCAGTATGTGAGTTTCTTTGCGTGTCTGTGAATGGGAGTGTGAGTGTCTAAGTGGGTCTGTGAGTGGGTGCATGAGTCTTGGAGCGGGTCTGTTAGTGGGTGTGTCAGTGTCTGTGTAGGTCTGTCAGTAGGTGCATCAGTGTCCCAGTGTGTCTGTGAGTGGGTGCATCAGTGTCTGAGTGGGTCTATGAGTGGGTGTGTAAGTGTGAGTGGGTCTGTGAGTTGGTGCATGGGTGTCCGAGTAGGTCTGTGAGTGGGTGCTGAGGGTCTGTGTGAGTCTGAAAGTGGTTGTGAGACTTCTCTGAGTGGGTCTGTGAGTGAATGCACAAGTGTTGAAAGCTTCTATTAGTGAATGATTTACTGTATGTATATATCAGAGATTTTTTTTTTTTAATTGCCATATTCGCAAATTAATCTTACCGTTACACGTGGGCCATGTTGAGTGCCACAACATATTTGTGAATATCATGCTGAATGAAAAAAACAATTAAGGTCATAATTTGACCCTCAAAGACTGTGGGGGTTATTACAACTCAGGAGGGGGTGTTAATCCGTCCCAAAAGTGACGATAAAGTGACGGATATACCACCAGCCGTTTTACGAGTCCATTATATCCTATGGAACTCGTAATACGGCTGGTGGTATATCCGTCACTTTACCATCACTTTTGGGATGGATTAACACCTCCTCCAAAGTTGTAATAACCCCCTGTGTCCCGTTACCTAAAAAGGCAGCTGAAAATTTCTGGTCAGGTTGCGGCCAGCCAAACCCAGCATTCCTGTTGGCATGCACATTCTCAAATGCGCTGCGATTGCCGCAAGAACGTTGCAACTGACATGCAGCTCTAGATACACAAATGTATTTCCCCTTTAATATCTCAAAAACAAGTGAACTGATGTACACCAAATATCTTAAAGCATAATATTCATACCAAAAACTACCTTTCTGCCAAATTTGATGTAATTGCGTAGGAATTGCACTTTTTTGACTCCCCCTTTTCCTCATCCCCTACTTGAAGGATCACCCTGAAACTTCCTACGCATAACAAGAATCACTGGCACACTTTTCTTGGAAAGTTTCATGAAGATTCATTGAACAGTGGCAACGATATAGGCAAGTCAAAAAATGCTTTTTATATGGAAACATGGTCCTAGCTATAACTACCTATTGGTGACCACCAAAAGGCAATTATATATATATGACACTAAAAGAAAGCAGAGAAGTATGTTATACTGAAATTGAATGTAAAGAAAGCAGAGGTGTATGTTATACTGAAATAGAATGTAAAGAACTTTAGAAATGTACTAAAAAATCAAACCTTTTCAGGAATATTATAGTTATTAAATAGAATTTAAATAAAGGTTACAGGGACATCATATTTAGGATATACATTTTTAAAAAAACTTAGAAATGCACTTAATAACTAAAGGTTACAGGTATGTTATAGTTTGGTTCACATTTACACAAATAAAACTATAGAAATTCCAAAGTTATAGTTACTTGAGCTAAGTATTACTTACGCCTCTGTAATGCACTGCTTATGACCTCATATGTTACATCACTCATGACATGGTCAGTGACATCACTGATGACATCACTGTTAACATCATCCAACAAACTAAACTTCAATATACTTCATAAAATACCATTTAAGTTTAAATAAAAAGACACATGTAAGAAATGTACACCACAGAACTCACTAACATAATCAACTACTACTCTCACTTATCATGTTAAGAGACAGGTCTCAGTGGAGAGTGATTTTTTTTTATTGATCCACAAATCTGCTGTTATGGCACCAGGTATTTACGGCAATTCCAGAAACACACCGAAACATCAACGTCTCATTGAATACACTAAGGCCCAGAGTTATTAAACTTGCACACAGTGCAGTGCAGCAGCCAACAATGCTGCACTGCGAAAGAAAGAGAGCAGGCGAGCACTATATTTACAGAGATATTGCACTCGCCTCCCCGCTCCCTAGTGCCAGTGCTGAAATTTACTGCTATGTGCCACAAACACACACACACCTTTGCATCATAGTACAAGGCTAGCTGTGTGAGTCTAGTATATGTCTTCTACTTAAGGGGTAGCTTTCCAGTACAAAATACTATGCTTATAATAATTTTAAAACATTTCCCTGTTGTATGTGTACTGTACAGTGCAGCACAAGTACAAGGTCAGAAGAAAAAGATAAATCAAAGCATTTCTCCATGATAGCACCTAGTTGAAATAAGTGCAATTTGTTAGGCAAAACCCTGTCTACTTTTTTAGTGAATAGGGGTTTGTGTCAATGGGTGGTTGCATTGGAAAACCAAAGGCCCAACCATGGAATGCCCACTTGGTGCTATGTAATGCAAAGCAGTATTTTGTTCTGCTTTGCATTACTTTTAAATGATTTTCCAGTGCAAAATATGTTTAGTGCTGGAAAATAAATAGGTAGAAAAATATTTTGCATCAATTTGCGTCACTTTTGTGATGCAAACATGGAGCAAAATCTTAGTAAATATACCCCTAATCCTCCACCCATCCACATTGCAAATCATGCCCTAAATCTAAACCCATTATTTTGGGTTTCACATCTCTCTGAAGAGAGACTCAAAACCACAGCTTCATCATTTTCTGGTCATTTCTTCAAAAGAAGTGTTTCAAAGTTAAAATGTCTTCTGTCAAAGATAGAGGGAAGTGCTGGACAAAGAGGAAGAAGACTTACACTACCAAAAAAGTCTTCCAACATTTGAAAACGTTTCTCCATCCCTTCAGGAGAAAAGAAATGTCTTCCTAGAATTTCTCTAATGAAATATATGCAGCAGAAAACTGTTAAGTGGTATGGTGAAGAAGTACTGACATGGCACATCCTCTATTTGGAAACACCTGGACACCACACATAGAGGGACATATCACAACATGATAAGAGAAATGGAAGGTGGTGCCTCATCACGAGCAACTGGACCATTTGTGGGACCCTTACCTCTTGACCCCTGATTTTTTCTTTTTATGGCTCTTTAGGGTAAAATTACTGGAATTAACAAATTACTATAGAAGGCCAAAGCTGTGTTTTGGGGCACATATGTGAGAAGTCTCTCATGAATTATTGAGCTACCTTCAAGTGGAAATTTAAAAAGACAATTAACTGGAAGTTTTTCATTTCATCATACTGAAACAAAATTGTGATGAAGCAAATATAGCAACAATAAACAGGTGTGCCAGATGAGGTATGGGTTTAAATACAAATTTTTATCTCCGTCTGTTCTCTTCCGATATCACAGAAACGTTTAGGTGGCTCTAGGCCACCTCAATGAGGACCCTTCATGAAAGGGTAGCATTTTTGTGAGGTTTCAGAGATTTGCCCATGAAATATGAAAACTACAATATATACATTTATGAAAATTAACAGTCCTGTATCCTGGAGCTGCTAACATACTCATCTGTTGTCAAACGCCAAAAAGAAGCCATGATGGCAGCTCAGTCCCAACCAGATTAAAATGCTGTTTTCGATTTTCATAGTTACCTTAGTTCTCAGGATTGTGTCCATACACCAGAATCAACTTAAAGAAACAATCAGTGCAGAAATAGAACACGGGCTGCTGTAGAGCCACCAGGACTGGACCTAAACTAAACTTGTACAAGCCCCAAGCATAGGGGAACTCCATCCTTCACCAAGGCCATGCCCATGCTGTTACTACAACGTGCCTGTGCTTTGTGGAGAATTGCACATTTATATACACAGCTCCTCTCACAGCTGACCACATTACATTGCAAACCGTGAGTTGGAAGAAGTAACATATGCAGAGTATGGTCATAAAGGCGCTTCTCAAGCCACAATACTGTCTGTAGCCTCTTGCTGCATGGGATTATGACACATTTAAAAATCCTTGCCTTCTATTCCCGGGACAGAAGGGAAAACGACCAGGAGGTCTGGAGGAGAGAAAGTTGCAGTGCAGTACAAAATGAAGATCTAGAACCTATTAGGACCTGGCAGACTGTGTGATTGATAAACGAAACGTTTAATTGCGAGATATTGAATATTAAGGCAGGTCATGCACATATTAACTGTTGAGGTCCGTGCACATTTAAATATTTCACTCATGCCCCAGTTATACGCAGTTTTTCCACCCAGAACACAAAGTGCACGTAGCATTCCAAACAGAACCAAAGTTAATTCCGACAGGATCTGGAGTTAGCACAGAATTTCTGCTTGTATCAGCGTGCTGGCATTCTACTTCATAGAAATCCTGGTGAGCCAGTCAGCCGCATCACAGGTCCCAAAGGAGTGATTTCCTCTCTGCATATCCATCTTTATTCTGCCTCTGCAAGCACTTACATTTATGTTTACAGCAGCCTTATTTCAGTAAGGGTAGACAGAAAGTATTTCAAAAACCTACATTATGACAGCATTTTTTATTTTGAAGCAGTCGGTGGTCCATGGCACAACTTCCCGCTCAGAATCAATTTTTGGCCATGCATTCACAAAGGGGAAGGGATCCCATGGGGACCCCTCCACTTTTGCAAATGAGCTAGCACCAACTTGAAACTTATGGTAACTGCAATTGTTTAGTGCCAGCATTTGTGCCCAAGAAAAAAACAATCAGCGGCCTTCGACTCGATAATAGGATAGGAACGCCCATTCCTAAATGCCACTAGCAAACCCTAATTTTTGATTGTGCAATGTGATAGCAGAATGGCAAAATTGAGGTTGTGCATTTGAATGAATATTTCTCCTGACGTAAACACAAAAAAACAGAAAACTAGGCTGTTTGTGAAAATTATAAATAGCTTGGTACATATGGCCTTAAGTAATAGTTGGACATGGCTCAACTGGACTGCATTGTTAACATGTATAAACATGTGTAATATATCTCAGTACTGGTACACTAACAGTTTGTTCTACTTGCATTCCACATGGCCACAAACAGTGCATGCAGCTCATCAAAACATCTACTACTGTCACTTAGGAGCAGTCTAGTGTACACATTTGTCAATGTGATACTCACCAACAGGGCCACTGATCACCATACCCAGGTGGTCCAGCAGGTCCTGTTCCTGGGCCACCAGGTCAGCCCAGCGATGCTTCAGCTGGTGCTCGTTCCTTGAGGTCTTGAACACACGTTTCAGGTGGAACAGCACTTTGGCCCAAATGAGCCGCCTTGCCTCCGTGTCATACCCATGTATTACACGGCCTCCCGACTCCAGCTTCATCGGAAGAAAGTGGCACACCAGCCATACAAAGGCCCCAAGCGCCTCCTCACTCATGCGGCTCAGCCTCGCCCTTCCCGACATGTTATAGCACAACATTTCAAAAATAAAAGGGGAAAAGTAAGGAAAACAAATCAGAAAATGGAAACTTACCACCCAAATTACAAACCCCAACTAACCCAACTAATCTAACCCCCACACAGACAGCCAACAATACAAATACAATTCAGTCAACACTAAAATACACAAAAACACTTACACAGGTACAATATACAAATAAAATACACAAAAAGACAAAAGATAGACACCACAAAATAAAATTTCCGCAATCCAAACAAGAGCAACACGAGACACAGCCACACAGTCAAGACAAAGCACAGACTGTAAAGTGAAAGTGAAAGTACACCCACTGTACCATTTCTGTAGGCAGGATTTCCTATTACATCATTTCCAGTCCCCTTTGCGGCCTGTTTTCCGTTGTGCGTGTATTTTTTTACGCATACTTAGCTTGCATGAATATATTCGACGCAAAACCTACATGTGCGGAAAAATACCACACATTACCGGGAAACTACCATTTTTATATATATCCACATGCGTGGGGTGCACTGGTGGAATTAACGCTGAGAGCCCATTGATGTTTAGTATGCGTTTGTGTGTTTTTTTGATGCATTTGAGTCAAGATTTCTGACTCAAACTGTGTTTGTGTGAAATTTTAATATTTAACGTGCATGTAGGCAGTATCTAGATGAAGATAGGGTGGTATGGCCTACAGTGTGTGTTAGAGTGTTTGGCCACATGTGGTAGACCATGCAACTGCAGCCCACATATATACTATCTTTGTGTAGCATTTCCTTTTTTTTCTGATGCAAAAGTGGCGCAAAATTAAAAAAAATTATTGGAATTTGTAACTTTGCGATGATTTTGCATCAATAAATGACGGCAAGTCTGCGCTACAAAAGTATAAATCATGGTCTGTGTGTTTTATGTGTGAATTAACTGTTACGAATATATGGGTGCTTCTGATTGAACGGCATGCAATACATTTGGCATAATGGTCATGTATGAATGTGTTACAAATGAGTATCAACATTAGATGGCAATTAATGATGTACAACAGTCATGACATGTGTTTGTAATATGTGTAGACTCATTTGATGTATTTAGTTGTTTGAGGACATTACATTTCCCACGACAAACAATACACAGGGATGATTGTGGATGGCTGAGTAGGACTATGTTGGATATGTTACCCCTCACATGTCATTAATTGTTGGCTACGACTTCATGGTGACTTGTGTGTAGACTACCCATATGTTTGGTAGGTACAGTGTTTGCGACACTGAGCCTCAATTCCAATCATAAAATTGTTATGTACACGTCAGTTTGACTAATGAAAATTACCTATGTTACTCATGTTGCTGTGGTGGACCTTTAGTCCTGGCTGCTTGTGTTCACATATTTTCAGAGGTGCATTGCACAAAAATATCCAGTTCAAGTATGTGGGCATGTGTACCCTGTGTCAGTATTGGGCTCCATGGTGTTACGGTTTCGTGCAGGTCTAGTCAGGAGTCTGTTGGGGAACCCTTGAGTTCACACAGTATCTTGCAAGGCAGAATTGTCCTAAAGTACAAAAGCAGCTAAAGGCATACAAGGGGATAGGACAGCTATGGTGAGGCAGATAATACAGAATAGTGAATACAACGCAACCTTAATGTGGATAAATATGTAACGGGTCAATAATGGACAGACATGCAGGGTCATCTCTAAGATTGTACACAGGGTATGGCTCAGAACTTCCCACAGCAACAGGGAACATCAGTGCCTCTGTGCAGATTAATCTCACAGCTAGTCACCACGCAAGCCCCATAGAAAGGTGGCAAGTGAATCTATAGCTGGACCCTCAGGGAACAAACATGGATTGTCCTTCCATACATGAGACTAGCCCTTGTTTGTCGGGCTGGAGACACAGTAACAAATACTGGAATACAGCCATAGCACGCTGTCACTGTTAGGCACTAATGACTACATGCAAAACTAGACAAAGGATGGGGCTGGATTAGCCTCACACCATTATTGTTGAACATGATGCAATATATGTTGTGTATACAGGAAGTTAGATTGCACACTACCTACCATGTATCAATACTGTATGTCTGCTTATGCATATGTATCCATGTCCATACACCCACACAAGATTGTCCATTCTTTCACTACTGCACATTTCATGTACATCATCATACACTTCACCTTTCACACACTGGTATACCATTGGACTCACCTACTTTTCTGGTGCACCATATAGCTGTTCATAAAGGGGTAGGACCTCATCCACAAGCTTGTCCAGCTCATCTGGAGTGAAGGCTGGGGCCCTATCACCTGCACAACGTGGCATGATAGTTCCCAGAGGCAGTACACAGAAGCTCAGGTAGGAGGTCTTCCTGGCAGCAGTGTCAGGAGTCAACTGAGGGATTCTGCAGAAGATGGCAGTCATGTCCGCCACGCACATGACTGTCACCGTCGGTGGACTTCGTCATTAGCCAAAGTCCACCAAGGCAGTAATGTGTTCCAATGGCAATGTCCATCGCGGTTGTGACCTCCTAGCGCCATGACGATAACCACTGGTGGAGTTAGGCCACTTCCTCGAGTCGAGGACAGTAGGTCAGGCAGCTAACATTTTGAGGCAATTATTTGGATGGGAAAATATTGTAAGGTGTGTCATTTACTTTTAACTATATAGTGCAAACTCGTTTTAAGTGTTGCTTTCATGTTGCATGGTCTTAGTGTGCATGTGAGTAATAGAAGCTGTGTAAAAGAGGTATGGCTGATATTGGAAATGTAAATCTATTCTCAACATCCTATTTGCAATGTCAATGCAGTATAGGTGCAACAAAGATATTTGCACATGTAAACAAGGTTAGACTATCAAACACTGCTAGCCACATGTCTATGCATGTAAAGTAGATTTGAGGGTTTAGGGAATCTGCTTCAAAGGGAACTGACATAGAATGCACAGCAATCTGCTGTACATCAAATGTCATATGTTTCATTCGACACAAAATGGAGTAGGTGTGACTTGTATATGAACATATTTATTATGTGTACATTTTAGAATACACCGACAATCTGTCCCACATAGTTACCCTGGCATGATGAGAGGAAGACAACCTCCAGTGTACCGGCCACTAGTAGACCTGCAGCCCATGGAGGAGAGACACATAATACATATATATCCCAGGAATAGGCACATAATCATGGATCTATTTCATGAGTTGGAGCCAGCTCTAATGCCTGACATTCGCAATCCCAATAGCATTCCGCCCATTGTTAAAGTTAAGTCAGTGCTACACTTCCTGGTGACTGGATCCTTTCAGAATGCAGTGGCTCTAACTGCAGGGATGTCTCAGCCCATGTTCAGTCTGGTTTTGAAGGCTATACTGTCTGCAGTTTTTCAACACCTGGACAGCTACATCAGGTTTCTCCAAAGTGTAGATTTGGCCTATGTAAAGGCAGAGTATTATGCTTTGGAACATAACCATATGTGGTTGGAGCCATAGATGGCACCCACATAGCTTTGGTTCCCCCCAGTGCTAATGAACAGGTATATAGGAACAGGAAAAACTACCACTCCATCAACAACCAAGTGGTGTGTTTGGCAGACAAGTACATTTTACAAGTTTGTGCAAAGTATCCAGGATCAGTCCATGATTCCTTCATCATGTGCAACAGCAATACCCCACTGTTTATGATACAACTCTACACAGAGAGGGTCTAGCTGGTTGCTAAGTCACATATGACATGTGTCTGCAAAGGTTTTTTCCTGCTATTACAAATGTGCAAGTCCAAGATATATGTTTGTGTTTTTATACCTTTTCCTTACAGGTGACTCTGACTATCCAAACCGTCCTTGGTTGTTGATACCAGCGAGGTATCCAACCATGCCAGGGGAAGTCTGCTTTAGAGAGGCCCACAAAAGAACAAGGCGTGTCGTGGAGTGGACTTTGGGCTCCTGAAGGCAAGATTTCGCAGCCTGGACAAACCTGGAGGACCCTCCTCTACTCACCCAAAAAGGTATGTCAAATTGTTGTTGCCTAATGCATGCTGCACAACCTTGCCCTGAGATGTCATATACCATTCATACCAGGTAAGGGAGAGCCAGCAGAACCTGTGGGTGGAAATGCAGATTTGCCAAGTGAGGATGACCCTGATGAAGATGAAACTGGACACATCAGGGCAGATCTTATCAATCAGTAATTTAACTGACTAAAGGTATGTGATGTGTTCTTCAAATTGAGACTCAATTTTGTTGTCTGTAATTGATGCCTGGCATGTCACCTCCTATTTACCCTCATTTGTGAGGTCTTAAGTTGCTCTAATGCCAATGACTCAGGCATGCATGCAGATTGTTAGTTGACATTGTGTGCTGAAAAGTGTGCCATGATTTTTTACTGAACATGCAAAAGGACACTTGTATAGCTGACTTGTCAAAATAGATGTGTGTTTACAATTATGTCCTGTCCCTTATCTTTGACAATCACAGAATTGCTGAATTTCTATTTGGCTCATCCACAATGGCAAATCACAGACAGTGTCTGGGGCAGATGGGATTTGCAGGCAAACATGCGAAGTGGACATAGATGAAAGCAGGTGCTGAATAGCGTGAGTATGTGGAGTGTCACTTAAATGGGCAGACTGTGAGGACACTGGGATGGAAGTGTGTTTTTCCTACAAGAATGTCTGTATGGTACTGAAGGTGGTGAAATTGACCCATGTGTGTGTCCATATGTGTCAAACACGTGAAAATGTTGGTCCAGATTCTCTACCATCAAAATGGTTTCTGTTGTACGTGACCTACTTTGAACATGGCTGTCAGTGTGCTAATACTTTGCAGACCAATGTACATGTCTCTGAGCACTGACATAGGTGAGTGGCAAGCCTACAGGTCCCTGGCCATGGTAAGTGACAGGTGCCAGGACTGGGGACATCAATACTGAGCTCTGTCTGTATCATGGGGTATGATTATTAGGAAGCTAAGGTGTGGGTATGTGTTAAGGCTTTATGTAGTGATACAAGGGACCAATCTGTTTGCCTCCTGGCTTGTAGAAAGACTGATATGTCCCTAACATCTGTATCCTGTAAGATATTTGTGTATGACACCTAATCTGACCTTCAGAAGTCACCAGCATTAGTACTCTATCTACTGATTACAAATCTACTAATACATGTGGGGAGATGTACAATAGAGCTGTTTTGGGTCATGTCTATGTTATAATCCCAATGTAATGAGTCTCCTACTATATAGTACATATGTATTGTTCATAACAAAGGTTGTACAGAGGGACATATTGGGACAAGAGGTGTCATAGATGACAGTTGTACATAGTTGATACATTACACTTGCACAGTACCTGTGTTTACATTGTATTTTTGGGGACTGCATTACAATATGTGCAAATTGAAAGTGAAATAACAGAAAGTAAACAGTGAATGGTTCAGTCATGGTGGCTGAAATCATCAGGGTAGCTGCTACACCATTTGGAAACACAATTCCAGTGTCCTTGCACCATAGTACTATAGGGTTAGGTTTTAGAACAGTCAACAGGGTGTATCTGTGGCACACAAGGGGCAACAATCAGAAGAGTTTCACAACCTGACAGTGGGTTTGGTCTTGGCATCTGCTCCTCCTCGATGTCTGGGTAGATGTCTATGTTTGTGGCAGGTTCCTCTGCTACAGAGGGTGGGATATCTGAGGCATGGCCTTTCCCTGACAGTAGCTCCTTTCCACTAGCAGCCGCATATCTTGAATGGGCTGATGACTCATTACTAGTGGCAGAGGCCTGATGTTATGTGGCAGACCTACTCAGGTTAGTGTTGATGTCCCTCAGCACCCCAGCAATGGAAGTCAGGATGGGATTTTGTGCCTGCTACTGCTGCAGGGCTTCCTGGTGGTTGTCCTTCTGCAGCTTTTGGATTTCCCCCATCACGGCGAGTACCCTGCCTATCATGGCATGGGAGTTTTGGGAGGCACCCAAGACTTGGGAGAAGGTTTCCTGGTCAGTATTGTCCCTTTGAGTCCCCATCTTTTGGCTCACACCATCCCTCCTATGCACACTACCCACACATGCCTGTGCACCCATTGGTGGTAAGGCCATCATTGACAGGGTTGATAAGAGGAGACTTAAGTACCTGTACGGGGGTGAATGGTTGCCTGTGATGAAGGCACAACAGGGCTGGGTGGGGTAAATTTAGTGAGGGTGAGGCTGACAGTTGTTGACTGATGTTAACGCGACCCTCTCTAGATAATTTACTCACTCTGGGACTCATTTTAGGCCGATGAATCTTTTGACCCTGATTGAAGACACCTTAAGACGAGATAACTAATCAACATGTCAGTCAATATGTCAATAATGTCATCAATAGTCACCATAACAAATCAATTAGATTAATCAATAACATTAATAAGACTCGGAAACCACCATGACCTTTCAGTCATGAATAACCACACCAGTTGAGTAAGTTTTATGATGTTTATTCCCTATTGATTACAATTCTACTAGTAAGTTTATTAGTCTCAAAACCATGAAACACATCAGCATTGTCATAATATGGCAATGTCGTGTCTGGGTAGTAGCAAGAAATTCGCAATGGCATCTCCTAATGGCTCCTCGTGTCAAAGGTTTCTATCCCTTTTCTGTTGTACAGTCCCCTAATTTCGAATTGGGCAGGTTTGGCACCCCACTATCTCCATCCAATGTGTTTCCAGTGGTACCATCAAAATTGTCACCTCAGAACAGTTCTCACGTAGTTTATTGGTTCTGGTGATTGATGTCTCCACCAGGTAGAATGTCCGGTATGATTTCATACTCTTGTGGTCCTCTTGCATCTCCAGTCAGTGGTTCCATTGTCTATACCGTTTTAGGCGACCTTGTACCTGTAACGAGTCTACACTGTTGCATTCAGAAAGAATGTTTCCTTGAGCAAGTCGAGTTTCATGAGAACGGATCTACTACAGTTACACTCATCTTCTGGCTTCTGGAAAAATACAATTACATGTCCTTCAGCAAGTCAGCACACTGCACGTTAGAAAAACACATTTAATATGAAACCGGGCAGCTAGGCCCCGACTCATGCTAACTAAGGCCTAGTGAATTAATTAGCAAAACCTTAAGGTATAACTCTTAACACTAATACAAAATCATACATTAGTGCATTAATAACTCATTATTAGTCACTTTCATTAGTCCCCGTATACATTGGAGGCCACTCCCCGTGGGCACATTTCCAGATTCACGTTAGTAAAACACATTAATACATTTTCTATGTGGCATTATTATGCATTAGTTCATAAACATTTCATGTTAACTTTGATTATAAGAGCTACGCTCCAACACTGACCAGGTGTCCCTGATGGGCCAGCTTCGTCGTCAGTGCCCAAACATCCAGAGGGGTTGTCCTCACTGGGGCCTTCAGCCCGAGGGGTTGTGGCAGTCTCTGGTATCTTCTCCATGATGACAATGGCAAGGTTACCTGTGGGAAAAGTGGAACACACAGTTGCTGTGAGTGATACAACAAGTTATCTTTAAGTTAGACAATTGGTGATGTTGTGTGAGATGCACAGACTGCCTCAACATGATTCCCATAAATGACAATGACAGTTGTTACAAATTCTTACTTTGTAGAACATGAGACTCTGATATTTCAATACCACACACTATGCTCAAAGATGGTATGCTATGTTGGTAGTTATTTGACTGCTGATACCCTCTTTTTGTGTCTGATTATTGTCATGGGTGATAACCTTTTTGTGCCTAGTAAAGTGTATGGGATGATACAGGGCACAAAAGGCTGCACAATGTATAACAGTGTCAGAGTGGGGACACAGTATTGGAGTAGGCAATTAGCATTGAACTCTATCTGGATGCACTGTATGTGCATCCACTTGGGCATCTAGATTCCCCCCTACAGTTGAGTAAATTTCCATTTTAGAAATGTTTATTCTAAGGGCAGTTTGATTGGGCACTCAGCTGTAGCTGTGTTTAACTTATAATGGTAGTGGGAGTGAGCCATTGCATTGCTGTCATTGCCATTAGTTGTTTCACAGTAGAACATTCATGATGGGTTACATTGGTTGTAATTTTCACAAGCATAACATCTCACATTTGGTGCACTGTTCTGGTTTTCTTTCTGGTTGAATCTTTCATTCTGGGAATTGTAGTGCTATCAGTTCCCAGGACCTAACATCTCATTCCCAAGGGCTGTGGACCCAGGATAGTTTAGTGGACAAATGGAATGCCAAAGAGGGGTATTTGTAGATTTGGCACAGAGGGATGGTGGGTGGTTTAGTAACCCAGGTGGGGTAAAGTGGTGTGGAAGCATGTAAGACAAAACATGTTGGTGACAGGTATATTGTGGGGACTTACCAGACTCCACTCCCCCCGTATCGCCAGCTGGTGCTTGGATGCCATGGAATGTACCTCCCCCTGAGGTCATTCCACCTCTTCCTAATGTCCTGCCTTGTATGTGAATAGCTGCCTACAGAATTCACCCAGTCGACTGTTCTTTACCACAACTCCATCTTCCAGGCTATTGATGTTTGCTGGACCTTTGCTCCACACAAGTGCGGCTCTACCCTGACAGTTTCGTCCTCCATAACCCTTAACTAATCATCAGTGAAACGTGGGTGTTTTTATGGAGACATGGCAGTGGTGGTATAGACGGTGAGATAGTGTTGAAAAAACGCTAGTGTTGAGGTGTAGGTGTTGTGATGTGAGTGGGTGATGCTTGTGTATTGTGTGTGATAGTAAATTGTGTATTGTGTACGTTCTACAGTTGTGGGATTTATGCATGGTGAAATGTGTATGGGTGGCAAATGTTTTTATCTATAAATTTGTGATAGTTATTCCTTCTCTGTGGTTGTGAGTGGCATTCTGTTTGCAAAGGATTCTGGGTTGTGTAGGGGTGTGTTACATAGTGGAGTGTATGTGTGACAAGTGTGTGGATGTGTGTCAGGTGTGTGATACTCAAATTATCCAATGTGGTGTGGTGTGGTGTCCAGTGTGATGTGAGTTCAAACCGCTGCAGTTCACACCATAAATGGATTTCTGCCATGGAAGAACCGTTGTCTTGATTTGTGGATTGCAATCTGATGGGAGGATTTTTGGCAGGCTGGTGGTGCTGGTGGTGGGACCACCTTTTTCCGTCCTCCAGTGTCCTGGTGGTTTTGGGATTTAGGCTGTTTTTTGGCGGCCTTCACAGTGTGACTCAATACAATGGTCAGATTACCACCAACATGGTGCTGATTTGGTGGCCGCCACCACAGCAGTCTTGCCAAAAGACCGCTAAACTGGCAAAGGCCCCCCAAACCTTTCCCCCCATAAATCTCACAACATTCCCATAACCCATCAATTAAACACAACAATGCCTTATATTTTTAAGTGTCTTTTCCCTCATTGTTTTTATTTCCACCACATGCTTAGTGTAGCGAATTATAATGCAAATAATACTACACTTGAAAACCACAACCTTCCAAAAAGTAGATTAAAAGGAATAGGATAGAATACCCATCCATAATTCGCTCTGGCACTTAATTAGGTGCCCAAGGCCAGATGCTGTTGCTCAGTGTGCCAATATACTCACTTTCAGAATCTGTTAGAACTAAGGGTCAGAGATCTAGTTATTGGTAAGGAAGCTTGGCTTTTCATCATTCTGACATCAATAAAATGAGCAATATTCTCAACTTGCAGAATTATTCTTTTTTTATCTTTTGTCATCCTCAAATTGATTATTGTGATATCTAACATAGTGGGACGTGCCTGGATTGCAGGCACAGTACAACCTTCCTCTAGATTGGTTAATAAGTCAGTGAGATGTTCACTCCCTGATGTGTGGAGCAAGGCAGCTGTAAATATAATCCAGGGGTGTTTGTGCAAAGATAAAGCCCCTCTACAGAAAAAGGGTGTCACTAAATAGAGAATGGGAGACCAGCTGGGGTTAGCAGACACCTTTTCAAGGCAACCAATATCTGACTTGATACTCTCTAATCGGGAAAACTATCTTAACTTTTGGCATATTTGCTCCACAGAAGGCAAAAAGCTATTAAAGTAAAGTCAGCACATCTATGTGCAGTTGCAACTAGAACTCCAAGCAATACGTGTGTCTGACTCAGGGGTAAATTCCGTCTTTGTGTTCAGTGTGACAGTGGTGACATTTCAGGGCCTTATCGGAGAATTGAAAGTTAAGAAAATGCATATGTTTTATAGGAATGACAATCCAGTTCCTACTCCCTTGCCAAAGTATGCAAAAGGACAATTCAGTACGGAACTGTTAACGCATCCCTTTATGATAATTTATTACACATCAGGACTCGTTTTAGGCCAATGAATCTTTTGACCCAGTTGAGACCCTTAGGACGAGATAGCTAATCAATATGTCAATCAATATGTCAATAATGTCATCAATATTTATCACGACAATACATTTCACTTTAGTCAAAGTCATTAATCAATTCAAGATTCTACCATGACCTTGCAGCCATGAATAACCACACCAGTTTAGTAGAATTTTATGAGTTTTATTCCCTATTGATCACAAATCTAAGAGCAGATGCGTTAATCTCAAAACCATTAAACATAATAGCATAGTCACGATATGGCAACTTTGGTAAGATTTCATTAAGGCGAGAATCACAAGCATCAGAACATAACACGGCGTGAACATAGATTAATTTAGCAGAGTGTCAATAACACGTCAGTTCAACAAAGCATAGCTTCGGTCCTTTGTCTATTTGCGTCAGTTTAATGAACACCTGTCCTATCCACTGATTAGCGTTAGCATGTTGGGCTTCATGCAAAACGATTTAGAACATCAATTTGGAAAACATCTAACTATGGTCTATTTCAAAAGTAAGCAGTTGGTACCTAGAAAGGAAAAACAAACAGACAAATCACATTTGTATTGTCATAGTTACCCTCCAAAGTTTAGTTCAGCGCACAGGCTCAATCTTCGTCTTCAGGACATCAGTCAAATCGCCATCTGTCAGAACTCAGCTCCGGGGCAAAGGGGCACTTCCCTCATAAGGAGGCAAAGTGTAAAATGGGCAAATCTAAGCGAACCAATAAATCACCAAAGTGACAAAGTTTCTGGATAAAATCAATAGCATTCCCTACCTAATTTTAAATGGCTCTTCGTGCCATCGGTTTTTATCCCTTTTTCGTTGTACATTCCCCCAAAATTCTATTAGACATTTGCTATACCCCACTATCTTTAACCTATCAGAAAACACATTAGGTCACCTAACTTTCACCCCATATTATTTTACAAGATTTTGATTGGTTCTCCCATTCGATGTCTTCAGAGGTGGCACGTATGGTATGATTTCATCTTTCTGTAATTCCTTGTACATCTTTTGGTCAGTGGCTCCATTGTCTTCACCGGTTTAAATGACCTTGTACGTTACATCAATCTACACTGTTTCATTTTGTTTTAATATCATTCTACAAGCAATGGAAAATTGCATGGGAACGGATCTAGCATGGTTACATTCGTCTTCTAGTTTGAAGAAAAATGAAAGGTCATGTCCTTTTGTGAGTCAGCACACTGCAAGATAGGAAAAATACATTTAATAAGAGAGCCAAGCAGCTAAGCTTCGGCTCATGCTAACTTAAGGCCTATGAGGATTTCAGCACAAATTCAATAATACAATTATTAATAATTAGTATAAACGTATTCAATATAATAATACATAAACATTTTAGTTATCATTATTAGTCCACGTATACATTGGCGGACACTCCCCGTGGTCACATTCCAGGTGCACGTTTAAGTAAAATTACTATTTCAGTTTCTATGCGGCATTATCACACATTAATTCATAGGCATTTCATGTTAATATAGATTATATAAACTATGCTCTCTCACAACCAATGAAAGGAATGGTTTTCAATGGGATGGATGACATTGCCAAGAGGCTCCACTAGAACCAATGCCTTTTGAGCCTCCTTACAGTAGCAATAGTTGTGCGTAATCAGTAGCATTTATTTAAAAATGGTCTACAGCAACACTGGTGCCTAGGCCTGCTTGACACTCCAGTAATTTGGCCATGGAGCAGGCATTTTCTTCTGTGAGGCATTGTTCTTTTGCCTCTAACTGCCCGGAGCATGTGAGTGGCGTGGCCCCACAGCCTCAAAAGATTTGTCCTTACCGGACCAACCCAGGAAGTTTTCTACGATGAAATGAGCTCCCAAAATACTAACATGTCAACTAATTTCTCTTACGACATTATTGTTCTGTAATCGCTACCAGTCTCTGATTTAACCTTGCAAAAGGCAGACTACAATCAGTTGATTGGGGATGGAGTACAACAGATGGCCTCCTGCTCATAGACAGGGAAGCTTCTTTGGCTGGCAGAATGATCAAATGAGTTTGTCAAACCAGTTCACATTTTGATCTAATCGATGACAAACTGCAGCCTTAGTTAATTTTACAAAGGAATTAGGGATTATGCAGTCAGTCTTTCTTGGTCCAAAATGTTGGAAATAGGACTTGGACCTCTCTTTGGCACTGTGGAAATACTCCAGATCACCCTCGGCTGTGTTCATGACAGTGAATCTCAGGTTCTCTGGCTCAGATCTGCTGCTACTGAATCCGCGAGCATCACTAACAAAACAGTTTTAAAGGCCTTTACTGTACAAGCAGCCATTTATTCAGTAAAGATATATTTGTATGCCTAGTTTATTTTAGGTTTATTTTGCTGCTGTATTCAATTACGATTCTCAATGTCTACATTCTATAGCATCTCTAAAACATTTGAGCTTTCCAAAAAGGTAGCTAAAAGTTAGTTAACGAAATCTTTTTGATCACCTTAGTTAGTAAAGCATGCTATGAAGATATCAGTCAGAATATGATCTGCAGTTAATATTGCGTCCTAAAAATTGTCTGCAAATCTATCATAATTTGCGGGTTGAAAATCTAAAATTTACATCCAAATGGACAATATTTGAGTAAATTATATTTTGTGCATGATATTTAGGTCAGATGATATTTCCCTATATAATATTATGACCTACATCCTGGACCAGATATAAGCTTAGCTCAAATATATTAAGGATCTAGGAGCCTCCTGTACCACGATTTGCATCAAGAAATCGTAAATAGCATTAAATAATGATTTGCAGTTTGAGATTTTGTGTTGAGTATCTACTAAAATGAATTGGTAGAAGTTGGTGCAATTTGCACACAAACGTTTACTGAATACATTGGTATTTTGTGAACTAACTTTTTGTATTACTAGCTTGGCTCACAAAATGCTGATTCGTAGTGGGTTACAATTCAACCTACCTTATTAATATGCATGAGGTATGCTGCAAACAGAGACCCTCTACGATTGGTTATAGTCACAGGCATGGTTGATCGCTGGGGTCAGGAGACCCCCGTGCCCGTGACTGCTTTTAAATAAAGCAGTCTTTTTTTCTGCAGCCTGCTTTCCTAATAGAAAATGGGATACATTTAAGAAAGAAAATGAAAACGTTTATAAACCATTTTTAGGAGCAGGCAGTGTCCCAAAGACCTGCTCCTAAACTGTTTCAGTCGACATTCACAAAGGGGAAGGGGTTCCTTCGGACACCTTCCCATTTGTGAATGGTAATTTGGTGGTAAAATATTAATGATTTGTGACCAGATTTCTCAAAACATTAATACATAAACATATGTTAAAGAATTGATATTTAGAAGTGACACCCTTTAAACACCCCTTCCAAATACTGATTCTGTATTTCTTTTCAAACCCAAACTGCCTTTTAAATGACATGGTACTGAATCACAATTTGGGCTTTGTACATTTAAAAACAAAGAAAAAAAATGATCAGAAAGGCTCAAATTTGCTACTGTAAAAAATCACTTGGTACATCAGACCCTAGCTTCCATTTCACCCATTCTCAGCCTTTACTGTCACTCATACAGTATTTTCTTCTCCTCTGATTCTCCAATATTTGTTCTACTTACATATCTTCACATAATTTAGCACTGGTGGCGTTTACACGTGAATTATGGCAGTATTGCTGGTGAGGTTTCCAAAATGACTCTTTACCCTTGAGCTTATGATTTGCTGTGCCAACTTATCACTTTACCGCCCTTCTCTCTCTAGTAGTCCCATCTGCCTACATGGTTCTATTTTACTCACACACCGACTTCGGTTGCCATGGAAATGTGTTCTATTTACGAAATCACATATTCTGATTATATTTTTTAACATATTGACTTTATTTTTTAATTGTAATTGGAAACAGCAAACAATACAGGAACTAAACAATCTCAATACAACAGTTTTTTTCTTACATTGCAATCTATTGAAAGAAAAATTGATCTTGTTTCAGAACTTCGGGACACATGTGAGCGAATAAACTCCATCTACCACACAGGCATTGGAATGGATTAAATATTGGTCCTGTTTCAGAGCCTCAATCAGTCTCTGCCATCTGTCACAGCTTCTGAGTGATGAAGTTTAGTTGCCATGACAATAGGTTCCATTACCTGGGTGACAACGTGTTCTGTGGTGCTAGCAGTATATCTATCTAGCAACTGAAACATTTGTATCATGTAAAATGTAAATCTAGTACCCTTGACAATATTATGTTTTTGATTACTCAAACGGGGTCACTTTGTGTAATCAGGCATTGACCAAAACAGCAGAATGCTTCCTTTGCATTTAGTTGATAAGCCTGACAATTAAACATATTTCTTGGATAATTGACGACTAAAATGCTTCTTTAAAACTGAAACTTACAACGAACAGCAGAGGTAGAAAAATTAGGACTCTAAAATGCACAGAATAAGCCTCGTCTTACAGTGAGGCCCATATCAACTTGTTCGCATTTCGTGCTTTTTGAGGCGCTCCAACGAGAACAAAAACAAATAGCGACATATTAGGAAAGAAACATTAGTACTTTTCTGCATAGTAGATTTTGGTTTCCAACAAAGCAGTGCTGCACATCTGTGAAAACGTTTTTTGCACCAAGCCACGTGATTTGTTGATGCCAAAGAGGCAACAAAACGAATATTTAACCTATCTTTACAAGATCGCAAGATATACCATCATTTTCTACGTTTTCATCATTTCTGGCCCTTTTGGAGCACTTAGGGGGTCATTCAGACCCCGGCGGGCGGCGGGAGCCGCCCGCCTGGAGGGAACCGCCAGAATACCGCTGCGCGGTCAAAAGACCGCCGCGGGTATTCTGGGTTTCCCACTGGGCTGGCGGGCGACCGCCAAAAGGCTGCCCGCCAGCCCAGTGGGAAACACCCCTCCATGAGGATGCCGGCTCCGAATGGAGCCGGCGGAGTGGAGGATGTGCGACGGGTGCAGTTGCACCCATCGCGTATTTCCAGACACTGATATACAAAGTGGGGCCCTCTTACGGGGGCATTGGCATGGGCACTGCAGGGGCCCCCAGGGGCCCCACAACACCCCTCACCGCCATCCTGTTCCTGGCGGGCGGAACCGCCAGGAACAGGATGGCGGTGAGGGGGTCGGAATCCCCCATGGCAGCGCAGCAAGCTGCGCCGCCATGGGGGATTCCCAGGGCAGCGGAAAACCGGCGGGAGACCGCCGGTTTTCCTGTTCTGACCGCGGCCAAACCGCCGCAGTCAGAATGCCCTGTGGGGCACCGCCAGCCTTGACCGTCGGGGTCGGAATGACCCCCTTAGTCCAGGGCAGTGGACACTATGCTGTTGATGGGCAAACAAGGGTACGTCTGTAGTCTATCTTCATCATTCATAACTAGACATGCAGGCTACAGTCCCTCTCACTAAGCCTACCGTAGTAGTCCTGTGGTATACGGAATATGACTGGAGGGAAACAGTCAGGGACATGATGCCTCATACGGAATGTACACACCATTAGGTTCTGCAGATGACATGTGGAGTGTTGTTTCACTACTTCATTAACCCCTTTGCTGTGTCACCACAGAAAATGTGTATCCTTTTCTAACATCCTGTGGATTTTAAAGGTACACAGAGTTTGTGGAGTCCCCTGGAGGAGACCAAGAAACCAGCAAAAACGTAGCTATATTCTGACTGTTTTGAGAAAAATAGGAAACAACGCTCTGGATAAAAGTGTCAGTTTTTTCATAAAAATAGCATCAATGAATTGTTTGCTGTGCTAAAGGTAACATCTTCTCAGCTTTCAGGAACACACAGAGCTGAGTCAACAAATCTATTTTTTAACCACAGTTTTGGCATTTTTCAAAGAGGTGGCCCATTTTTCCAATTTTATGTGCTTTCAACCTACTACCAGTTTGTGGTGGAAACCGTTGTGAAACCCGTGGATGATCCTGAAAAGGAAACAAAATTCAAAATTCAGCAAATTGTAATATGTGTAGATCCTTGAAGGTTTTCCCAAAGAAAGTAAACGTTGAACTAAAGAAATATCTGAAAATAAGTAGGAAAAAACATCCATTTGTCACAATATTTTCATATGTAAATTTTTGTCTCAATTGCGGACTTATAAAAGCAATATACCATTATGTTCACTAGACCCTTTTGGTTTTGAGGAAATACAGGATTTGTAGGGTCTCCAAGAACCCAAGGGACCCAGAGCAAACAACAGACCTGCACCGTACAATGGTTTTTCATTGTGTACTGAGCATAGACCAATTTATATAGTGAAATATGTAGAGTGAAATATAGGTGTCAAGATAATCTATATATTACTAAAAAGGGAACAAGATATGACATTTTGGGGCAGTGGTTATTTTACATCTCTGAGTTTGTCGGTACCCGCAGGAGCATACGATTTAGAGGGTATTTTTCAAACTGTCTTCTTTCTCACACACTGGCTTACAATTGGAAGGCACAAAGACAGCAAAATCCAATTTGTAATAAAAATATCCTACTATTCTATGCTTCTACATGTTTACTGATAAAAATAGCATCTCACCTATGTGGGTAGGCCTAATGCCTGTGACAGGAAATGGCCTATGCAACATGGAGATATTACATTTCTTTCACTCAAAACTGACTCATTTTTTGCAAAGTAGGTAGCTGTGGATTTTGGGCCCCAGCTCAACCAGCGCTTATGGAGACCTAGCAAACCTGTACATTTTTAAATAGTAAATCCAAGATGAGGTGACTGGTATGACTCCCACCAGGTTGTCTTACCCAGAATCCCATACAAATCTACAACTGACAGAAAACACATTTTTCTCACAGGGAGCAACAAACTTCCTTGCACCCAGCATTCCCCTAATTCTTCAGATAAAAATAGTACCTTTGTTGTGTGGGTAGGTCTAGTGCCCGCAAGAGGAAACACCCCAAATTGCAACATGGGCACATCACATTTTTTCCCTCAAAACTGATCCTCTTTTTTGCAAAGTAGGTAGCTGTGGATTTTGGACCCTAGCTCAGCCGGCACCTAGGAAAACCTAGCAAACCTGTACATTTTTAAATACTAGATGCCTCAGGGAATCCAAGATGGGGTGACTTTCATAGCTCTCTCATGTTGATTCACCCAGAATCCCTTGCAAAGCTAAAACTTTGACTAATAAAAAACATTTACGTCACATTTCTGTGACGGAAAGTTCTGCAATCTGCAGGGAGCCACAAATTTCCTTCCTCCCAGCATTCTTGAGTCTTCCAATAAAAATGCTGCCTCACTTGTGTAGGTAGGCTAAATGCCCACAACAGGAAATGGCCCAAAACTAAACATGGGTACATCACATTTTTTCAATTCAAAACAGATCATTCTTTTTGCAAAATAGGTAGTTGTGGAATTTGGGCCCTAGCATTTTTGAAAACTAGAAACCAAAAGGAGATTCAGGATGGGATAACGCATAACTCACCAGCTTGTGTTGCCCACAATCCCTCGCAAACCTCAAATTTTGACTAAAAACATTTTCCTCATATTTCTGTGATGGAAAGTGGAATCTACGTGAAGCCTCAAACATCCTTCCAACCAGCATTCCTCTGAGTCTTCCAATTTCTGAACTGTCTGGGTCTGGAAGTTTTTGGCAGGTGCAAGCCTACCCAATTCCAAATATTGCAGCCATTCACCATTGCAAGTGGGATAATAATGGGAGTTAGCCAAACTCTTCTGGCCTATATGTAAAACCAGCACCCAAAAGAATTAAACATCCTTTTGCTTGCCATTGAAATGGAATGCTTTAGCCCATAGGGGAGCAGAAAGACTGTTGCCCCACCCCTTTAAAAAAAAAAAGATGTCCTGGTATCTAGTGGGCTACCCCTCTCCTCCCCAGGGAGCAGGGAGCAAAACAGGGAGCAGAACAGGGGTAATTACCCAATCTGCCCCCCCAAGAGGGAAAAGAAAGACTGTCCCCAATTATTTGGGGTGGGGTCATGGCCATGTCCATGGTGGGTAGCCCCCAAACCACTTTTCTTTAAGAAAAAAATACGTGGCAGCTAGTGGGGTTTCTGCCCCTCCCTGGGGGTAGGTGGTGGTAATAAACACTAGGTGTAGAAAAACTGTTCCCCCGTTTTTTAGAAGATGGGGGAATTGTCATGCCCATATTACAATGCAATAAAATACTCCCGGTGTTTGGTGGGCTTTCTGCCCCGCCAGGGGGAAGAACAGCAGTTATTGCCCCGATTTGCCCCCGGGGGGCAGAAAGACATTATGAAAAAAGCCAGGGGGTGCACAAGCCCTTGCTCACGGGACCACTCCACCAC
Source organism: Pleurodeles waltl (assembly GCF_031143425.1). Classification (NCBI taxonomy): domain Eukaryota; kingdom Metazoa; phylum Chordata; class Amphibia; order Caudata; family Salamandridae; genus Pleurodeles; species Pleurodeles waltl. The sequence goes on along the minus strand of NC_090444.1, from coordinate 314,972,305 downwards.
CTCTGGTGGCTACTGGGTGGATTCCTGCTTGGGGATCACTTCTTGTGGCATTCCCCAAGCAGGGATCCACTGGGAAGAAGTATCTTTTCAAAAGGGGACATTCTCCTCTTTTCAGAGATCTCTCTCCCATTAGAATCATTGCTTGAGAGCTTAGATACTCCCTGAGCAGTGATTCAGTGAAAGTAAAACAAACCCATTGGCTCATGTTACTTTCACGTTTACTACAATGTCAGCATACCCTGCACTTTGCTTGTCATTGTAGTGAAAAAAAGAATCAGACTGTTATGTAAACTCCTCCCGAGCATCCTGATAAAAAAGGACTCTCTCTGGTGCTCAGCACCAGAGAGGCCTTTAGGTGCCTCCCTAGTATCGGCCATTGGCCAACACCCACACTTATAGGGTTTAGATATATTTATGTAAAGAAAACATCATACGTTAAATGTTAAACTCTTAACTGCTGAAGCTTTGCCACCCTTGTTTTGAATGTTTTTGACTATTTGGAGTAATTTGTGTTTAGGCTTCCATCACTTCTGTCTCCACAGAGTGTTTTCCATGCCAAGTTGGTATCCTTTTTCTCCAACATAATGTGAATTCCAATGGAATCCAGGTTTTGTGAATCACCCTGGAGGGGACCAAGAAAATAACCAAAATATAGCTAACTTTGGCTATATACACACATTGTCCTCACATTTCAATGAGGCAAATTTCAGAAATCTGCGAGAAGACACAAACATTCTATTATCCCACATACCCCCCCCCATATCTCCCAACGAAAATGGTGCCTCACTTATGTTGAAAGGCCTAGCTCCTGTGTCTGAAAAGGACCCAAATACATCAAGTTTGTCCTCTCAAAAATGATTTCTTTTTTGCACTTTTGGTAACTGGATTTTGGGCATTAGCTCAGTCAGCACCCAAAGCAACCTACTAAACCTGCACATATCTGAAAAGTATTCACCCAGGGATGTCTAGGGTGGATATTGGGTAAACTGTTTTTCCCCTCTTTGTTTTGCCCTTCCTCCTTGCTCTTCCTTTATTCTCACTGCTTTCTCCTAGCTTTTTCTCTTTTTTTAGCACCTTCTTCTTACTTTTCCCTCATTCTCACTGCTCTCCCCTTGCTTTTCCCCCATTTGTGTGTGCTTTCTCCTTGCTTTTCCTTTGTCACTTGTTTTCATTGCTTTATCTTTTCTTTTTCCTCTGTTTTCTGTGTGCCTTTTTCTTGCTTCTACCCCATTCTTACTGCTTTTTCTCTGCTTTTGCCCTGTTTTTGTGTGCTTTCTCCTTGCTTTTCCCTCATTTCCACCGCTTTCTATTAGCTTTTTTCCTTATTTTTTGTGTCCAGTCTCCTTGCCTTTTCCATAATTTCCACTGCTTTCTCCTTAACTTACTTTTCCCCTGGATTTTTGTGTGCCTTCTTCTTGCTTTTCCCCCATTTTCACAGCTTTTTCCATGACCTGCTATCACCTGGATACTCTGTTGGATAATTAGTGGCACTTCACGAATCCTGATTGATTGATTGACTGATGAGGTCTGTGGTGGGGGGCACACTCCTATGCACAAGGGGGCTGCTCGCCTCTAAAAACCAGCAAGCAAGACTACCCTGGTGTCTAATTGGATTTTCCCTGGGGACAGATTGCGGGTGAATACGCTCATCCATCTCCTTGGGGAGGGGGCAGAAAGTCTAAAAGGCCCCTGGTGTGGGAGAGCTCTGGACCCAAGATTGCCATTCCTCCCTCAAAAAAAGCAAACAAGAAAACCCTGGCATCTAGTGGGATTTCTGCAACCACATGAGGCTGATTCAGTGGAGAACATCCCATCCACTCCGTGGGGTGGGGCAGAAAGGCTAATGGTGTCAAAAGAAGGGGATCCCCTTACAAAGATAGGCAAACAAGACAGCCCTGGTGTCTAGAGGGATTTCTGCCGCTCCAGGGACCAGATTGGGGTTAAATACCCCCATTCACCCATAATGCAAAATGTCTAATGAGCCCAAGGGCAGGGGGAGCACAGGCCAATGCCTTAGGGGGTTGCTCCTCTCCACAATTGACATCCCTGGTGTCTAGCTAGTGAGTGGATCCCACTGGGTGATAACTTGTGCACCTCCATATACAGTGTATTCAACTTGGTAGAATCACTCCATTTACTATAACTCCATGCAGTGCTTATTCCCTATTGATATTATATCAGTTACATTCTCTTAAATGATAATAACAATAATAATTGTGACATGCCAAATCATATACTTTGTGAATTACAGTGCATGGTAAAAGGACTGATTTAAGTAAATGTAGTGCCACAACTGAGTTGAATACATTCTCAATGAATGTGCGTCAGTTATAATAATTTGAAGGTGTTGTGTAAAGTATTAATTAAAGGTATACGTTTAGAAATTTTAATTTTTGTGTAGTTTTGTTTGTAAGGAATAAATAAACATACATTTAAAGGTGGTCCTGTTCTCAAAAAGTAAGTTTTATGTTTAACTGTAACTGAAACGTTTCTAATGTTTGTGTATTTTAAGATGTTAAGCTTTGTTTGTATGGAAAGAATAAATTAAGTTTTCCTAAGTATAAAAAAAAAGGTTTGATCTTGTTTTTTTTTCATTGAAGATATATATATTGGTGCAAATTCCCACAAACAAAACAATGATCAGTAAATGTAAGCCTAAATCAACCTTTTTGCCCAAAATTGCCAGCTGGACCATACTTTATGGTGGAAGAGTTGAATGGATTAATAAAAAGAAAGCTAAAAGATCCAATATGGCTAAGTATGACTGGTCAGCATGAAAGGATTTTCAGAAGGATCAGCGCATAATCTTGAAAGCCTCAGACAGCGGTGGACATATTGTAATTTTGGATTGTCAGACAAATAATTTGGAAGCTAAGAGACAATTATATATGCAACAACATTATGCAAAATTGGAAAAGTGTCCAACAAGCCGATATTCTGTAGAATTCCATCACAAACTAAGCAATTGGAAATAAATACATTTACTGGATGAAGATTATAACAATTTTAAACTAGATTATCCTTTAACACAGAACCTTTCTTTTCTACCTACGGTCCATAAGAACATTGAGAACTCACCTGGTTGTCACATTGTCAGTTCCATAAAGGCTCTTTTGTAATATATCTCAATATTCATTAACCTATTTCTGTTTCCTTCACATTTAGAGGACTCTACAGATTATTTAAAGAAGATTAATGCTAATCTTTGTCAATCTAAATACTTGACCGTAACCATAGATTTAGTGACACTTTATGTACCCATTCAGCATACTAATGACATTGAAACATGTGGATATTATTTAAGTTCAAGATCAATCAGTGTGCTGGAACATTTGAAAATGTTATTTGAGATGCTGGATTTTTGTTCAACACAGAACGTGTTCCTATTTGCTGGCAACCTTTATTTGTAGTCATGAGTCAAAGCCAAGTCAAAACCATGAGTACATCACTTCCTCCAACATATGTCAACTTAATGATGGGTTGGTGGGAAGCTGAAACTGTGTGAACAGAATGGAACCTGGAGTTATTAGATTCAGTGAAATTCTGGGTCCATTATATCAATGACCTACTCATAATTTGAGAAGGAAGACAAAAGGAATTGGAGAATTTTTATAAATCATTGAATGACAACACTTTGAATGTGGAAATTACATATGAAGTTAGTCCATATAAGATTAGGTACCTAGATATTAAAATGAAAATTAGAGATTGCAAAGTATGTTCAAATGTCCACAGACAGTCAACCAGCTGTAACAGCATACTACATGCTAATAGTGGACACCCAAATACCCTAAAGTGGAGGATCCCCCTATGGTGAATATCTAGGAGCTAGACAAAACTGCTCTAATGAAAAAGATGTTGAACATCAAGCCGTGGATATAATTGATTGATTGACAAATCTGAATAGCATTTGCCATGTTTTATGTTGGTACTTTACCTTAATGGTTGCTGATACAAGGCAAGTTGCACCTTCGCTACATGAAAACAGCATAATTGTTAAACATCACATGCAAGCACTTTGGTTTAAGAATCATGGAAGTCGCGTGTTGACATACTGGAGATATATACATTCATACAAGCCTAAAAATAAAATGTTTCCCTTTATACTTGTTTTCCTTTATACTGGAAAACCATTTTATGCATTTCGGGGCAGATGTATCAAATAATTTTGCACTCGCAAACTGCGAAATCGGCCGTTTGCAAGTGCAAATTCGTGGTCTGCAATGCATCAAAGGCATTCGCAGACCACAAAATGAAAATCGCAAAAATTGCGATTTTCTGCGTTGCGACCTGGATTTTGCGAATTGCAATTTGCAAAATCCAGATCGCAAGGCAATTCTGCAAGAAATCGCAAATTGCGATTTTTCGCAGAATGGTATTTTGCACATGCAAAATACCATTGTCTGCAACCAGGTGGTAACCTGGTGCAAAAATTTAAAATGCAGTAAAACTGCATTTTTAAATTTAATATGTAAAGCACACATGCCCTTTTGGCATGTGTGTACTTTACATGGAAAAAAAAATTGGGGTGCAGGAGAGGGGGCCTTAGGCCCCCAGCACTCTGGCCTTTTGCATTTCCCAAATTGCGATTTCTGTTTCAGAAATCGCAATTTAGGAAATGCAAAAAATTCGCAGCTATGGCCCAACAGGCCCATAGCTGCGAATGGGGCCAGTATTGCAATTTGCGATTCAGTAATTGCATTTGCGATTTTTAAGAAATCGCAATTACCGAATCGCAAATGTGATACATGGCCCTTTGCGAGTCGGTAATTGCGATTTCTTAAAAATCGCAATTACTGAATTGCACTGGGCCAGATTCATACATCTGGCCCTTAGCCTTTTTAAGGGTACTTGACCTTGATACTAGACAAATGTTAATCCATAAAATTAAGTGTTTTTCCTTATATTAAAAAGCTTTTTATTAATTTGTACTTTATAGGGGTACTTTACCTTGATACATTTGGGTTAATATAAGTATGAACACTTTGCATGATGCACTTTAAAACAGTGAGGCAATGAAATTGAACTGCATCTACAACATAGACTGCATGATATCTGTAATATCTGCTGATACAGGATGCCTTGATAAATTGCTCATTCAAAGTTGGTGCAATATTGGAATATGCAGAAGTAGTTTTAGATCAGACAGTAGAAGGATACTATCTATATGAATTAAATGTGTAACTTGGTCACACAAAATTGGTGGATCATGGAATATGCATAAGCACCTTGCACCAAACAGTAGATTGATACTACATAAATGAATTCATTGTGAAACCAATATGTCTCATACATATTCAGTAATCAGCCAATACAAAACCAAAGAAAGAATCCAAACCCTTATTTAGGATTGTACTAGTTGCTATTGTCCATGGATACCTTCATTTGAACACTGTATAGTTATAACCATAAAGAGTGTTGTCGAAATGTGAAATTTTCAAACAAAGGGTACTCCAAACTGAATGTTGTCATATTAATGATATGAATTGCTGAAATATTGTGATCAGTCACTTTCTGTTTGACATGTCTTGGAAATATTATGTTAGTTTTTTTTTTATCTTTTACCTTTTTTGATAACTTCAAACTTTGCCCTGTAGGAAATTAATCGACATATTCATAATCAGATAGTAAAGAGTTAAAAGTAACTGTAAGATGGAAGAAACAGATAAAAAAAGTGTAACATGATAAGTGCAGTCTAGTCTTTTTTTCATATGTACTTGTTGAGGGTAGATTAGATGACTGTCACATTAAAAGACATTCTGTACTGTATGTGAAAATAAAAAAAGAAATAAAATATATATTTATATGTATATGTATGTATATTCACTAAAAAAAGCAAAGGTTAAAGTAACATTATAGTTGGGTGAATTTGTCAGTGAGCTAACTATAACTTGCACCACTACCATGCACTTTTTATAACCCCACATATAACATTGTTCATGACATGTTTTATGACATAATGTATAATATCACTGCAACATTTACAATGACATTATTCATGGGAAAACAGTGCATTGGAGGGGTGTTAGTAATCCCTACATTAGGGCATGATTTATAGTTAGTTGATATAACTATAGCTGGTAAATGTCTGTAATTGTTTGTAGTTTTAAAATGTGACATATATATATATGAATTTCTTTGTTTTCAAATTCTATTTCCTAACTTTTATGACTATAATGTCCCTGGAAGCTTTATACTATATATATATATATATATATATAGTATAAAGCTTCCAGGGACATTATATATAGTATAAAGCTTCCAGGGACATTATAGTCATAAAAGTTAGGAAATAGAATTAGAAAACAAAGAAATTCACTTAAAAAACAAAGGTTACAGGGTTGTTACAGTTATGCTCACATTGAAAATGTACAATAGCACAGATATTCAGCTGTTACTGTTAGAGTTATTCCAAGTAACTATGACTAGCGCCCTAAGGTAACTCTAACTCACACCGGCATCATGCACAGTTTTCTCATCAGTAATGTTACTTCAAATGTGACAGTTATGTTATCCCTGATGTTATAGAAGGAGCCATGAATGCTGTCATTTCTGGGGTTATCAGCAGGGCATGACAGGGGTGCAAGTTATAGTTACATTGGGGCTCACATTATAGCTTCTTGAAATAACTCAAACAGCTGAACTTCTATGAGTTTGTACTGCTTTTTCCAAACATCGGGTGAGCATTTGTCAAAATGGATGCAGGGACTACCTGGCCTCCTCGTAGCTCACCTGAAGCTCTCTGGATCGCCACATCCCAGGGCACTTTTAAAATAGAATGCAGTGGGGCTGCGCAGCTCCCGCCAAGCCCCTGTGACCTCTATCTCCCTGGTGTATGCCCCCCACAGACAGGGGGACCATCACCTCCCTGGGGCTAAATGATAAAACCATGTAGTGGGGCAAGGCAGCCTCCCCGCACCCCCTAGTACCACCACTTCCCTGGGGCCAAAATAACAAAGGAGATAGGGAGTCCATTGCAGACTACTGAAACTTGGAGACCAATACCTCCAGGGGCTATTGATTGTTGCACCTGGCCCCCCTCAAGAAGTCAGTGATGGCCCTGGAGACAACCACCCCCTTTGTCCCAGGCTGCCCATCCCAGAGACATAGCTTGACAGCTGCTGCCAAAACACAGCAAACATTCTGCCCGAAGTGAGGGAGAACTGTCAAAAGCTCACCCTCACTGCAAGCAGAGATTTTCTCTGTTTCTCTGCCTGCAAAGATGCAGGCAGAGAAATAGAGGAAGGTGCTCTCACACCGAGGTAGTTGCTTTAGAAGCTTCCTCTCTGTTACAACAATGCCACCTCCCACAGGAGGTGGGGAGCCGGCTGGGACCACTGGGGGCCTTCAGGCTGCCCTATGGTCCTAAACATTGTAACTGGGTGTCCCTTCTGGGCTTAAAAACATTGGGAGTCTCCTGTCTGAATGAGGTCTTTTGGCAATACGGTTGCACTCCCACTGCCTCTTCTTTCTGCCCTCACTGATCTGCCTTATTGCCTGTCATGCATGGTTGTTTGTTGCCCTTTCCCCCTTCCCTCTATGGTCCTTTGAGCTGCCATTGCCCCTACCACCTGCCCAGAGTGGTCAATTTGTTGCCTCTACACCCTTCCCCCTGCCCTTAATTATACAAGTCTGCCCATGACCTCTGCCTCACCACAGTATTCCAATGAATAGCTAGATCATTAGCATTCTATATTTATCACAATAGTGTTGCCCACCTGATGTCATCTTGATGTAATCAAAACTGTAATCCATGAAGCATTTACTTTAGAAATTATAAAAATGAGAGAGTCTTTATGTTTTTCATCCAGTTGATCACTTGATAATATGTTACAGTTAGGGGAGAGGATGTGGTGCTATGGCTAGTGCTGCAGACTTTTCAGATGGAAAACCCGATCCAGGTCTCAGTGGGGGCAAATCACTTAATCTCCCCAAACCTAAAACCAAAATGAATGTGTCCTTACGTAATGTAACCTATGCTCATGTAGTGCACTCCCATACCTTTGGGTCAACTCTGTGCTATATAAAATTGCTAAAAATAAAACAAATATTAAACTTGTGGTTTGCACACTTGTATCACTGGGCTATACTTGGACTACAGTTGAGTGATATTTGTGCTACTTTTGGGTTTTTGTTCCCTTGTAGTCATCTTGGGGTACGTATTTCCTGTGAAGTTCCCTAATTTCCTTATTTACTGTAGTATCCTCAGTAGAAAATGCTTTCAATTGTCCACTTTGATTCCACTAAGATGTGTCACACTTCTGGAATAAATTCAGAACATTAGCACTCTAGTTGCTCATTAAATCACTGTAGTAAAGCTGCTGATCACCAGGGAGTTAACTGGCAGTCTGCTGCTTGTGTTGAAAGTGCATGTGTTAGAAATGGGGTCTCTGTTTGGCAGTCAGTTTTCACTCTGTCCAAGCAGGGACCCTCACTCTAGTCAGAGCAAAGGAGATACACACTGATGATAACCCCTGCTCACCCCCTTGGTAGGTTGGCACAAGCAGTCAGGCTCATCTCAAAGGCAATGTGTAAAGTATTTGTACCAACAAATACAGTGAAAATGCTACAAAAAGGACACCACACCAGTTTATACAAATAGTTAATAGTTAACTAAACAAAACAAGACCAAAACAACAAAAATCCAACATACACAAGTCAAGATATGAATTTTCAGAAGAATATGAATCTTACTCCAAAGAAAACAATGCAAACTTTGATTTTACGTAAAGTACCCGGTTTGCATAAAAAAAAAAGCTGCACTGGCGAGCGTGCATCAGAAAAGTCAGCAATGGACCGATTACTTACTCGCAAGTGAGGCCGTGCATTGTTTCTTCTCTGGTGGTGTCGGTGATGCATAATTTTTTTCTCTCCCGCAAGAAAGTGATGCGTCAATTTCTGGTCAGGCCCCTTGGATCCGTGCAGGCTTGTGTTGACGATGATGTGTGAGAAATCCAGTTGCACGTTGTTGGAAAACCTCGCTGTGTGGGGTTTGTGTCATTATCAGCAACTTCAAGTGGGTGTTGCATCGTTTGTCCAGTCACAATGCGTCGATCTCCCAGCCTCTAATAAGGTGGAGTACTGATTTAAGCCGTAAGTGGGTAGTACGTTGTTTTTCAGCCGCGTTGCAGGTGGTGCGTCAACATTTTCCCCACAGGGTGTTCTGTGCGTGGAATTCAGTCCTTGTTATGCCAACTTCATCTCTCAAGGGCCCAGGGACTGGATAGGGCACCACTTGGCAGGGGGGGAGTCTTTGCAATGAGTCCGGGTGCTGGCAAAGGAAGTCTTTGATGGCCCTGAGAATTCAAAACAGGAGGCAAGTTCAATCCAGGCACTTGGAAATTCTTCACAAGAAGGAATATACCACAAAGTCCAGTCTTTGTCCTCTGTCAGCCAGAATCAACCACTGCAGGCTGCCAACCCAGCAAAGCACAGTCACAGGCAAAGGGGCTGTACTCTTTCTCCAGCTCTTCAGCTCTTCTCCTTGGAAGAGGTTACTCTTGATTCCAGAAGCAATCTAAAACGTTGGGGTTTGGGGTCCACCACGTATACCCCTTTCTGCCTTTAAAGAATGAAAACTTCAAAGGAAAGTCTCTGTTGTTCACAAGATCCTGCCATGCCTAGGCCTTGCTCCAGCCACACACCAGGGGTTGGAGACTGCATTGTGTGAGGGCAGGCACAGCCCATTAAGGTGTAAGTGACCACTGTTCCCTCCACTCCAGCTCAGATGGCCCATCAGGATATGCAGGCTACAGCTCCCTTTGTGTCACTGTCTAGAGGGGATTCACAAACAGCCCATCTGTCAGTCTGATCCAGACAGGGAATATACAAGCAGGCTGAGTCACAGAATGGTTTAAGCAAGAACATGTCTACTTTCTAAAAGTGGCATTTTCAATTCAATTAACAATTCAAAAAACAACTTAACAAAAGCTGTATTTTTAATTTGTGAGTTTAGAGACCTCAAACTCCTCATCTCTATCTGCTCTCAAAGGGCAACTGCACTTTAAGGATATTTAAAGGCAGCCCCTATGTTAACCTATGAGACAGATAGGCCGTGCGACAATGAAAACCAAATGTGGCAGTATTTCACTGTTAGGACACGTAACACACATCAGTGCATGTCCCACCTTTAACATACATTGCACCCTGCCCATGGGGCTGCCTAGAGCCTACCTTAGGGGTGCCTTGTATGTATAAAAAGGGAACGTTTTGGCCTGGCAAGTGGGTACACTTGTCAGGTCAAATTGGCAGGTTAACACAAACACTACAGTGGGAGGTCTGAGCCATGTTTACAGGGCTACTCATTTGGATGGCGCAACCAGTGCTGCAGGCCCACTAGTAGTATTTGATTTACAGGCCCTGGGCACCTCAAGTGCATGGTTCTAGGGACTTACTAGTAAATCAAATATGCCAATAATGGAAAAGCCAATTACACATATAATTTACATAGGAGAAATAGCACAAACTGTGTCCAGCATACAGTTCATACATGGGAAGCGGAGGCAAAAAAGACAAGAGAGACCACGCCAAGAATGCCAGGTATAACAGAATATTTCACTCTGCATGTCCGAATGAAATGAAAATAAAGAGCATGATATTTGAGAACTCACTTAAAACATGCCCTAATTTGTTTTTCTACAGCACTAACCATAATTTCTATGACAAAACAAACCCCCTCATTTTATTCCTTTCTAAATGAAATGTTGAAATTTTACTAGTTTGATTCAATCAAGAGGGCTTCAGGTGTGCCATACTTTTGTCATAAGCAAGACTGTTAGCTCTCTCATAGTTCTTAAGGACACTTTGGGAGGCTGCAGTAGACCACAAGAGAATCAACTGAGAAGCTGCTCCTGTTAGAAGCACATATTTTACTGAGAATGTCAGAATTCATTCTTATATGGCTGAGAAAAATAGTATGAATTTACCGAATATATGCTCACATGTTAGCATTTGGAGCACCTTCCATAACCTCTATGGGAAAATCATGGGAAAACAGTTTTCTCTTAAACACAACTTCATGAAATCCCAGCAGAAGGCTTTATTCACATGGTAAAATCACCTTAGTACACACCACAATTTCTAACATTGGTATGGTCTAATCAACAAATGTTATTGTTGTAACTAAAACCTGTTATCATCCTTTACACATTCTCTTTTTGCGACCCTGAAAACCCATCATTCTCTACAATGCTTTTCAACGTGCTGTGTCAAGATGGCTGTGAGCGCTTAGTGGCTGAAGTACTGACAGCCAGTCAGATTTCACCATGAGATCTGTGCTTATCACGTCATATCACAACATCTGGACTACTCTTAAGCTTCTTAATCATCTCCCAATAAACTTTATTGGTTCTGTAGCTACATCTGGTGGTGGTCTTCCTTAGTTCTCTTAGGTCTTTGTTTACTGCTTCCATTAAAAGGTCAATATTATGTCCTCCTCCTTGTGGGATAAATTTAGATCTGGGGTCTGAAAGTTGACCCTTCTTCCTCGGCTAACCAAACACCTTCTTTCTCTAGTTTTTCTACGATCACAGACTCATGTATTTCATCTTACACATTCTCTTCCAATGCCATTAATTCTCTCGTTACATAAATATCATCAATTAACAAATTGTTGTTCAGCCCCTGTTCGGACCGCCCCTAGATGTAGCTATAGAACAAATAAAGGTTATTGGGAGATGATTAAGAAGCTTAAGAGTAACTAAGATATTGAGACACGGAATGCAGACAAAGGAGGGAACATAGTGATTTGGCCAGTAAAAGATTACTTGAAGGATACAAATGCACAATTGGGAGATGAGAAATGCTACATAGAAGTTAATTATTCACATTATATAGAGACAATGAAAGAGTTTATCTCATTATTGATAAGTTGGAAGGAGACTGGTCTGTTGAGTTCAGAAGAATATAATTTTCATAGGAATGACATTCCGAAGTTACCTGTGTTCCATCTTATTCCAAAAATTCATTGTTTGAGGGTTGCCACCCCTAACTTTTTGCCTGCCTCCTTCTACTTTTTGGATACTGTTTTTGCTGGTTTTAGGACCCTGTGCACTTTACCACTGCTAAAGTGCATATGCTCTCTCCCTTAAAACATGGTGACATTGGTTCATACCCAATTGGCTTATTTAATCTACTTGTAAGTGTCCCGTAAAGTGCACTACATGTGCCCAGGGCCTGTAGATTAAATGCTACTAGTGGGCCTACAGCACTGATTGTGCCACCCACATAAGTAGCCCCTTAACCACTGCCACTTCGATTTGGCATTTAAAAGTACTTGCCAGGCCTTGAACTCCCCTGCCAGAAACAATGCACAGCCTGCAACGTGGTGAGAAAATCACCTCACAGAGGAACTGGAACGATGCAGCCCGGCTCCCCAAGAGTAGATCAATGAAGCACCAGCATTGCAACCAGAAATTTGACGCACAGCCCATTGGATCGACGCATAGCGAGTCTTACCAAAGCAGCCTACCATCATGTGAGAAGAATCGACGCAGCGCCTGCATGTGACTAAATTTTCCCTGCATCGCCCACTGGATCGACGCAGCTCCTGTGACTTCGTCCTGCACACCCCACCCAGGATGCCTCTGCATCATCCCCAGGGCGTCCAAATACCCAGCAACTCAAAGAGGATCTAAGTCAGCGTGCCGGAAATCATATCGTCTGTGTGTGCCCAGAGAAACCGACACACACCTCCCTGTTTTCCACGCATGTCCTCCTCTGTGGTCCCTTGCAGACAATTTGAACACCAGCCAGGTACTTCATGCTTGCAAGAGACACTTGTTGCTTTTTAAAGACTAAAGACTCTTTTTGTCATTCTCTAAAGTGAGATTTCTATGTGTACTGATCAAATCTTGATTGTTTCGATCTGCATTTAAACAGATAATGTCATATATTTTTCTAAACACTGTGTGGTTTATTTTTGGGGTGTTATACTGTAATATTGCATTATTTATTGCACTAATATTTTACACATTGCTTTCTAAGTTAAGCCTGACTGCTCAGCGCCAAGCTACCAGAGGGTGGGCACAGGATAATTTGGATTGTGTGTGACTTACGCTGACTAGAGTGAGGGTCCTTGCTTGGACAGGGGGTAACCTGACCGCCAACCTAAGACCCCATTTCTAACATTCATAAAGATGCTACATGCCACCAGGTAGACCAATAATAGCTGCGCAGGAAAGCTTTTTTGAAAATATTTTTACCTTTTTTTATAAGACCTTTTGTACAGACACTTTCATCATATCTTAAGGTTAGTACGGATTATTTGAGACGCATTTTTGATGTACCTTGGGAGGACAGTTACCTTCTCCTTACCTTAGATGTGGCATCTTTGTATACAAGCATTAGACATGAGGATGAAATAAGGGCCACTGAATATTTTTTAAGGGATAAACCAATTAAGTTTTTCAAACACAGCAGCATTTTATCGAATATGATGAAATGGTACCTGCAGCACAACATTTTCTTTTTTGATTATTACATCTATGAACAGAGACAGGGAACAATGATGGAGACTTGTTTCTCCCCAAGCTATGCAAATCTGTATATGGGCTGGTGGGAGGAGCAGGTCCTCTGCTGTCCGCCCTTGGATATATGGCAGCCATATATTACTCTATGGCTAGGATACAGAGATGATATTTTTGTTGACAACATGATTTTGTTGATGAGATGATATTTTGTTGAAGACGTGTAGATGATTTTGTGACAGACCTGAATAATAATGACTTGAATTTAAAGTTCACCAGTAAAATGAGTGAACATAAAATGGAGTTTCCAGGTGTGAAGGTAGGGTGAAGGTAGGGGACCAGAAGCTAGAAACAGAAATGTATAGGAAACCTACAGCAGGGAACAGTATTCTGCATGCCTCCAGTTTCCATCCTACTTCCGTAGTGGATAGTATTCCTTTTGGTGAACTCTTAAGAGCAAAACAAACATGTGGCACAAATGAGAGCTTCTCTACAAGAAAGATAAGATGGTGGCAAGATGAAGAGCTAGAGGCTATAGAGAAGAATCTCTATATAGTGCTTGTAAGAGAGTAGAGATATTGATGAGAGAAGACTTAACCCTCCAAAATGGGAAAAACCCTGTAGCCAAAGATTTAACACTACGTATAATATAGCACATGCAAAGATAAGACCCATTCTCAACAAACATTGGCAGCTTTTGACGAGTGATCCCATAAGAAGAATTAGTTATCACTGAGGATAATGGAATCAAAATATATCATTTTATTGGATAGCAAAGATACTGATGAGATGAATGCAGGAGAAGAAATGCATGTAAATATATGATGATACCATGATAGAAAAATTAATTGAGATTTCATGTAATGCTTAGTTTCTGTAGTTATATCATGAGCACGGTTCAAGTCTTTCAGTTTGAATTGTTTTTAGCTTGTAGTCTTTTTAAATATAAATTGGGCTGAAAAGGGTAATCACTTTGAATGTTCTTCACGGATAGAAGACAAGAAGATTGTGATGGGTGAAGAAAAGAATTGTCACAAAATTTTGAAATCTAGTTTGCCACTACCTTTAGCTGCCATCTTGAAAGTTTTGGGGTGATTCTTCAAGTGGGGGCCAAGAATAAGGGGGGCCCAAACTTTATTATCTGCATGCAGTTTCTCATAGGTAATTTAGACATGACTAAAAGCCTGCACTGCTGGAAAAAAACAAAAAAACTATTTCTCAGAAAGCCAAATCTTGGTCCAAAAAGGGTGTGTTTTGTGATTTAGGCCCATATTTATACTTTTTGACGCACAACTGCACCAACGCAGTTGTGCGTCAAAAATTTTACCGCCGGCTAACGCCATTCCAACGCGTCATGCGGGCGCCTTATATATGGAATGACGTTAGCCGGCGCTGCGGACTGGTGTGCGTCAAAAAAAATGACTCACACCAGGCAGCTCCGGCGTATGGAAAAATGGAGGTTGGACGTCAAAAAATGGGGCAAATCAGGTCTGAGGCAAAATTCAGGCTTCAAACCGGATTTGCGCAATTGTTTTTGACGACTAACCTCCATTGACATGACTCCTGTCTTAGCAAAGACAGGAGTCATGCCCCCTTGCCCAATGGCCATGCCCAGGGGACTTTTGTCCCCTGGGCATGGTCATTGAGCATAGTGGCATGTAGGGGGGGCCCAAATCAGGCCCCCCTATGCCACAAAAAAACCCGAAAAAAAATGCTTACCCCAACTTACCTCAACTTCCCTGCGATGGGTCCCTCCATCCTTGGGTGTCCTCCTGGGGTGGGCAAGGGTGCCAGGGGGTGTCCCTGGGGGTATGGGAGGGCACCTCTGGGCTCCTTCCGAGCCCACAGGTCCCTTAACGCCTGCCCTGACCCAGGCGTTAAAAAACGGCACCCATCAGGCTGTGCGTCGTTTTTTAAGGCCCACCCCCTCCTGTGCGTCAAAATGACGTCAGAGTATAAATATGGGACACAGGCCTTAAAGTCATTTTTTGGAAGGGAACGCCTACCTTGCATATAATTAACGCAAGGCTGGTTCCCCCTTCCAAAAAATGACGCACAGGGTGGAATTTTGACGCCCGCGGGGTCGGACGTCAAAGTATAAATATGGGGCAGGGTTTGCGCCGATTGTGCGTCAAAATTTTTGACGCACATTCGGTGCAAACAGAGTATAAATATGCCCCTTAGTGTAAATCTGTTCAGTAGTTTTTGAGTTATTAAAGAAAAATGATTTCTATATATCTAGGGATGCAGAAGGTCCGTTGATCCCAGAAATCTCAAAATGAGATTTGATTGTTTGCCACTGCTTCAACCAAAAAGTGGTTGCAGCCATCTTGAGACGGGTCTGAGTCCCAAGAAAAAAAGGCAAAAAAAAGAAGGGGACAGGGTAGGAATACCTTGACCCCCTTGGCCTAGTTGTGGGGTCCCACAGGGACCCTGCCAGGGGTGAACATTTATTTCCCAATATTGTTGGGAAACTACGAATCCCAGCAAAACTGAACAAAAAGCAAGCATGGTTGGCAGGAAATATCCTATTTATTAAGAGGGAGGGGAGATATAGGGCCCCTCTCCCCAGGCTGATATTGGGCCCAGGGACACCACCCCCATGGGGTACGGCTGATTACAACAATGGGGAGAGGGAACCCATTCCCCAGGGCGCAGCCTTTGAACCAATAGAGAAGAAGCATACAACCCCCCTCCCTGGACTGTGCTCAGTCCCAGGGACCTCATCCCCTGGGACACCGCTGTGCATACCAGAGGGCGGGAGCCCCTCTTCTAGAGTCATTAATGGCCCTGCGGACCCCATCCCCTAGGGCCCAGATCCTCCTATGTCCCAGGGTGCCTACCCATGGGACATAGCGTGCTTGTTCTAGCTTGGCGGGAGCTATTTTAAAGCTCTACCAAGCAAGACCAAACATTAAAGGCCTGATTTAGATATTGTCAGATGAATTACTCAGTCACAATGGTGACGGATATCCTGTCTGCCGAAATTGAAATCCCACTGTATAGCATGGGATTTAGATTTCTGCAGATGGGATATCCGTCACTGTTGTGATAGAGTAACACATTCACCAATAGCTAAATCAGTGTCCAGGTCTACTCCCAGCAGGTGGGAGCATGTAAAATGCTCCCTCTCGCTGTTATCTGTTTCCCTGCCCATTGTGAAGCAGGCAGGTAAACAAATGAAGAAATCGCTCCCACCCGCAGGGAGCAGAAGTTTTTGCTGGGGAACTAGCTGGGGCCATGCTGGCATTGCGGCTGTTCCTGCGGCCCCCAACAATCATATAGTGGGTGACTTGAGTGGGCTCCAGGGCACCCACCCTGCAATGGCTAGGACCTTGGGAATGGTGTCCCTTGGGACAATTTTGGCCGAGCTAGGCAGGGGCTGCATTCCTCCTTCCCAAGCCTGGGATAGGGTTCCTGGGGTGAATTTTGGCCCATGTAGGGGGGCTGTGTGGCCCTTCACTGTTCCTATTATTGTCTGGCCCCGAGAGATGGGGTGTCTGGGGCCAGAAATTAGCCCAGGGAGGGGCGGGTTGCATGCTCCCTCCCTATTTACAATATGGCTGGTGCCCAGGTGATGGGGTCCCCCATAGGCCAAAAATGGCCTAGGGAAAGGGGGTATACAAACCAGGCCCTGAGGCCAACATTCTGCTGTGCACCACAGAAGGTCATGCGAGGCAGCAACTTGATTATCGTATGGTGATTAGATATTACTGTACATTCAAAGTCAAAGCACCTTGGAAATTAATTTTAAAAAATACAAAGGTTATAGGGACTTTATAGTTAGATTCACAGGTTACACACAACAAACCATAAAAACATCAACAATTATAGTTATAGTTATTTTTAAGAAACTATAACTTGTGCCCTAAGTTAACTATACCTTTTACCCTAACCATGTACTGCTAATTACCCCACATATTACATAACTCCTGACATCTTCCATAACATCATTTATTATATCAGTGCAACATTTGCTATCAAATTATTGGTGAGAATACTGTGCATCGCACTGTAGGAAAGCCAACTTTATGACACTACACTGTACACTATTCTACTCTATGTCACTTCACTCTATGCTTCTCCAGTGTACACCACTCCATTGTGCACTATTCAACTCTATGCCACTCCACTCTACGCCACTCCACTAAACGTCATATCAGTGTATGACACTCCACTATACACTATTATAGTGTACTCCATTCCACTCTATCACACTCCACTTCACACCACTCCAGTGTGCTCTACTCTAAACTACCACACTCTGTTTTATTCTACTGTATGATATTCTACTATATAACTCTGCACGCTATTCCACTTTGACACTCTACACTATGTCACTCCAGTGTATACCACTACACTCATTTTTCCACTCTACACCACTCCACTGTATGCTAATCCACTGTATGCCACTCTGCTCTATGACACTCCATGCCAATACATTCTACACTATTCAACTCTACCCTAAACCACTCCGCTATGCCACTCCAAACCACTCCAGTATACACCACCACACTGTACATCACTCGATTGTACATCACTCCACTGTATGCTATTAGAACGCATGCCACTATAGTCTGCCACACTACACTTTACCCCACTCCACTGTGCAACACTCAACTCTACAGTATCCCACTTTTTACCACTGCACTATTTTCTACTCCACTGTAGGCTAGTCCACTCTTTGCTACTCCACTGTATTCAACTGCATTCTGCACAACTCCTGTCTACACTATTCCACTGCATGTCACTAAACTGAACCTCATTCCACGCTACCCCATTCCACTGAACACCACTCCATTGTGCACAACTCCACTCTGCTTCACTATGCTAGTCAACTCTACACCAATCCACTCTATGTCACTCCACAACACTCTAGTGTATGCTATTCCACTGTACGCCACTCCGCTACATGCCTCTCCACTATACACCACTATAAACCACTACACTGTACCTCAACATTCTACACCACTCCACTACATGCCACTCTACAGTACCCTATTCTACTCTATGCCACTCCATCGCTCCAATTTACCTCACTCCACTGTAGGCTATTTCACTGTAAGCCACTCCACTCTTCCACACTCTACTCTATGCCACTACACTGTACACCCCTCCTTTCTATACTTTTCCACTGTGAACAACTCCACTGTATGCCACTCCACTCTGCATTATTCTACTCGGCGCCACTTCACTCTATACCACTCCACTGTATATTATTCCACTCATGAACGCTACTTCACTCTTCTCTACTAAACTATACGCTATTTCATTCTATGCTAATCCAACATATGCTACTCCACTGTACGCATCTCCACTAAACACTACTAAACTATATGCTATTGCGCTCTATGCCACTTCATTCAATGCCACTCCACAGTACTCCACTGTATGCCACCACACTTTACAGAAGTCCACTATGTACCACTCTACTGTACACCACTCCATTCTACCCTACTCCACTGTATGTTATTACACTCTACCTCTTCCACTCTACGCGGCTCCACTCTTTGCCTTTCCACTGCATGATATTTCAGTGTATGCCACTGTACTCTATGCCTTTACACTCTACAACACTTGACTGTACGGTATTTCACTCTATGCCACTCCACCTTGTGCCTTCTCCATGAACTGCTTATTCCTTTCATATTATATAATTTATACAATCTAAAATTATAGCATTTACAACAATGCTTACTGCATCGCAAATCACATCATTTGTGAGAATAGAATGCATGGTAGGGTGGCGACTTATACACTGTGTTTGGGGGTGTGCGCTGTGATATTTTGAAGATGTTGTGTAAATTATATATTAAAGGTATAAATATAAATTCAGAATTTCTAAATTTTGTGCAGTTTTAGTATTGTTTATATAGAAAGAATACAAGAGGGTTTGTTGTGCAGTACTGGACCTGGCTAGGGGCATGGTCGTGCGCCGTACTCTCCGATGACCCAACATCCCACTGAGTACTGCCATTGGCTTTGGCCTTGTGCGGTGATTAGTTAGGCGCAGGGCCTGAGCAGTACCAGGCCTTGTGCCCAACACACTATAGGAGCCCAACACCCTGCAGCGGACCAATCCACCACTTGACCCTGCGTGGGTGTAGGAGGTTGGCCTGGCTTATAGTGGGTACTTTGGGTACTCACACCTTATACCAGGTCCAGTTATCATTTATTTGTGAAGTAGTAGTGTTCGAGCACCTTAGGCTGATAGAGGTAGCTATAGCAGAGCAGCTTAGGCTGAACTAAGAGACATGCAAAGCTCATGCAATACCACTTATAGTTACACAATACTTATACACAGGTAATGACAATAGTCAGTGTTACCAAAAAAAAAGTATTTTATTTGAGTGACACAGTATCAAAAATATCTTAGAGGCAATACTCCTTCTGGAGGTAAGTATTATACACAATATATACACTAGACACCAAAATTAGACAAGTAATTAGTCATAGGATAGTGCTAACAATAGGAAATGTTATAGAATGCAATGGGAGAAAATAGGTCTAGGGGCAACACACACCATAGACTAAGAAAGTGGAATGCGAATCACTAATTCCCCCCTAGAAAAGTGTAGTATGTGCAGAATCGCTGGGAGAGTAAGAATACAGTAAAGATAAGTAAATTACCCCACCCAAGAGCCCAGAAAAGCAGGAGTAAAGTATAGCACGTTTCCTTAGGACACCCTGCACATCATGATAGGGATTTTGCAGTAACCAACCAGGTCTGCAGACAACAACTTCTGGATTCCTGGACCTGAAGACCTACTAAAGAAGGGGACCAAGTCCAGAAGTCGAAAGAAGTTACAGGAAAGGCAGGAGCCCCTGCCAACCCAGAAGAGGGTGCAAAAGAAGAGTCCACAGTTGAATGAACCCTAGGAAGATGCCAGCGGGCTCCTGCCTGATGCAGACGATGCCCCATGACGTGAAGATGGATGCAGATGTGAATTTGTGTTGGAAGTCACCAATCAAGCCTTGGTAATGACAAATATGTGTTTTGTGTCAAAATGGCACTGGCTGGACCGGGAGGGACCTGGGGGCCTCAACTCTGTGTGAGGAGGAAGAGGGGGCACTCAGCACTTTAGAGAGCCCTCAGGATGCCAGGCAGCACCCATGGGAGACTCAGGACATGGGGACAAAGAAGGTGCAAAACACGGTTGGTGCAGCACAACAAAGGAAGGTCCCATGCAGCCGGAAAACAACTCAGTGAGTTGAGCTCACAGGATGGAGTGCTGGGGATCTGGGCCAGGCTGTGCATGAAGGAATTTTGGAAATAGAGCACAGAAGCCTCAGGAGGTGACACAGGGGTACCGTCGCTCTCAGGGAAGGCAAGGACTTACCTCCTTGAAATTGCGTCAGAAGGACATCAGGACAGTCTATGTCGATGAGGTCCACCCTCTGTGTCCTTAGAAGCATGCTCATTGCTGTGAGAGGAGTCCAAGGGTACCAGTTGTCATCTTAGAAGGTGCCTGTGTGAGCAGGGGATGACTCTGTCACCCCACGGGAGATTTCTTAGGTACTTCTGTTGCATATGAAGACAGGGAATCCTCACAGTGTGCACACCGTGGAAACTGTTGCAGTTGCTGGCTGGAGCTGAAGTTGCAGAAGAAAAGTATCCCTTGTGAATACTTTGTTGCTGTTACAGCGGCTCCTGGAGCAGGCTGCGGTTGATCTGAGGTCAGATCCCTCCAGAGTGCCCCCACACCTTGCAAAACAAGATGGCTGAAGTCTGGGTCACACTGGAGGAGCTGTGGGCACCACCCCTAGGGTGGTGATGGACAGGGGAGTGGTCACTCCCCTTTCCTTTGTCCAGTTTCACACCAGAGCAGGGGACCAGGGGTTCCTGAACCGGTGTAGACTGGCTAATGCAAGGAGGGCACCATCTGTGCCCTTCAAAGCATTTCCAGAGGCTGATACAGCAGTTCCTGGAGCAGGATGTGGTTAATCCGAGGTCAGAGGATGAAGTAGTAGTTGCAGAGGATTCCTGAAGGAAACTTGCAAGCAGAATCTGAAGAGAACCCACAGGAGAGACACTAAATAGCCCTGAGAGGGGGATTAGCAACCTTATCAGGTAAGGACCTATCAGGAGGGGTCTCTGATGTCACCTGCTGGCACTGGCCACTCAGATCCCTCCAGAGTGCCCCCACACCTTGCAAAGCAAGATGTCTGAAGTCTGGGACAAACTGCGGAGCTGTGGGCACCACCCCTAGGGTGGTGGTGAACAGAGGAGTGGTCACTCCCCGTTCCTTTGTCCACTTTTGCACCAGAGCAGGGGACAAAGCGTCCCTGAACCGGTGTGGAATGGCTTATACAAGGAGGGCACCATCTGTGCCCTGCAAAGCATTTCCAGAGGCTGGGGGAGGCTACCCCTCCCCAGCCTGTGACACCTATTTCCAAAGGAGGAGGGTGTAACACCCTGCTCTCAGAGGAAATGCTTAGTTCTGCCTTCCTGGGACTGAGCTGCTCAGACCCCAGGAGGTCAGAACCCTGTCTGTGAGGTGGCAGCAGCTGTGGCTGCAGTGCAAGCCTCGGAGAGCTAGTTTGGCAGAACTGGGGGTCCATGGTGGAGGCCCCAGGATGCATGGAATTGGATCTCCAATACCAGATTTGGAATGGGGAACAAATCCATGATCTTAGACATGTTACATGACCATATTCAGAGTTACCATTGAGAAGCTACATATAGGTATTGACCTATATGTAGTGCACATGTGTAATGGCGTCCCCGCACTCACAAAGTCCCAAGAAATGGCCCTAAACTATGTGGGGACACCTTTGATAGTACAAGGGTGCCTCATACTCAGTAACTTTGCACCTAACCTTCAGCAAGTGAAGGTTAGACATATAGGTGACTTATAAGTTACTTATGTGCATTGAAAATGGCAGTGAAATAACGTGTGCGTTATTTTACGCAGGCTGCAGTGGCAGTCCTGTGTAAGAATTGTCTGAGCTCCCTATGGGTGGCAAAAGAAATGCTGCAGCCCATAGGGATCTCCTGGAACCCCAATACCCTGGGAACCTAGGTACCATATAGGACTTATAAGGGAGGTCCAGTGTGCCAATTGAAATCAATAAATGCAGTCACTGGCCTACAATGACAAATTTAAAAGCAGTGGGAGCATAAGCACGGAGGATCTGGTTAGCAGAGCCTCAGTGACACAGTCAAGCACTATACAGACACACACATTAGACCATAAACTATGAGCCCTGGGGTCCTGACCAGCAGGATCCCAATGAGACAGGCAAAAACATACTGACATACAGGTAAAAATGGTGGTAATATGCCAAGGAAGATGATACTTTCCTACAGTGGGGCTGACTGCAAACCACTGTGGGTGCTTACCTCCCTGCAGCGCACAGCCTTTGGCAAAGCATGGCATTGAGTTGGGTACACAGCATCGGATTGGGCATAAGGCCTGGCCTGTGGGCAAGCCCTGCACCCAATTCTCCACTGATGCCCAACATTGTCCTGTTCAAACCCATTAGCTGTGTGCAGCTTGGGGTGGGGAGCAGGCCCTGAGTCCAACCCCTGTGAGCACCCAAACCCCGACTGGCACCCAATCCATTGGTGCACATTACCTTTGAACGTGTATAAAATGGGGTTGGTTGCAACCTGCAATAGGCACCCTAAACAGCCATAGCCCATTGCCTTCAGCCATGCATTGTTTGAGGTTGAATGCACAGCGTCAGATTGGCCATGGGGTCTACGTTCAATTCTTTGCTGACACCTAACCTCCCACTGTGCGTGACCATTGGCTCCCATGGGTTTTCATAGCTCACTATGTGATGTAACAATATAAAAGGTGTAATTTTAAGCAAGGGACACATGCAAACTCTAAAATAAAATAAAATGGGTCTAAAGCCATGCAGGGTCTGTTAGGCACCTGTTGGGTAATGGGTGCAGGACCTTACTGCAGGGCACACTTTATGCCCAATCCAATGCCATGCACGCAGATGGACAGCGTACTTTATGTTACAGTGGAGTGGAAATTCACAGAAAAACAATGGTTATAGTGACATTATATTTATGTATGGTTATAATATCTTACTTTGCTTTAAAGAAAAAAAATCAGATGTTTACTGAAAAATCCAAAGTCCAGATTCATCAAAGGCTTGCGTAGCCCTTGCATTACATAGGGTGACACAAGGGCAACAAAATCCTTATGTCAGATTTAGCATGCCATGCAAAACCACCTTAAGTGAGTCGCTGACTTGTTTTACTTTGGGTCAGCAATGCAGAAAAGTAAATCTGTGAATGAATAAAAAATTGTGCATCTTCCTGGTAAAGGTGGAATGAGGAGAAATATTCTTATTTCTCCTTGGCGTTTCCACTTTGTAAGTGTGCTGTATTCTGCAGCACACTTCAAAAGAGGAAAAAGCATCCAAGGATTGTTTTGTGCAGGAGTGTCCTTTCCTACATAAAAACCTTCCTGGCTGCAATTAAGGTTCCCTTGCACAATGGCCCAATTGTGCCTTCATTGGTAGGCTGCACATAGTGTGCCAGCACAATGAGAGAGCAGGAATGTGCCATATTTTGTTAAATATAGCACATTCCTACCCTCTCCATTTGACACAATACAGCAATTTCTTTTGCAGTGTTGTGCTGCATCAAATATTGATAATTCTGGGCCCAAAGGTTAAAGCCTAGTTGTAGTTAGTTGAAGATTTCAGTTTAAAAATAACACTGTAATCTAAAAATACTCACTGAAATACACCAATTGTAGTTATTTCCAGTAAACATAACTTAAGCCTTGGACCCAGACTGCTTACAACCTTACATATTACATCAATTATAACATGAACAATCACATTATTGATAACATGAGTATGGTATCTGAAATTACATCACTGACAACAATGGAGGGGGTGTGCTTTGGACTACAACAGTACCTTTCAAAACACATTGAGAAATAAAGGAGGTCATTCTGACCCTGAATGACGGAAGCACTGCCAACAGGCTGGCGGTGCTTCAATCCCCATTCCGACGCTGCGGTCGGATTGCCGGGGCCAGCGGTCATCCGCCGTTTTTGCCCCGGCTTGGGGAATCTGCCAGGGCAGCGCTGCAAGCAGCGCTGCCCTGGGGATTCTGACCCCCGTACCGCCAGCCTGTTTCTGGAGGTTTTCACCGCCAGGAAGAGGCTGGCGGTAAGGGGTGTCCTGGGATGGGCAGTGCAGGGGCCCCCTAACAGGGCCCCATGAAGCTTACAGTGAAAAGCGCGACAGGTGCAACTGCACCCGTCGCACCGCCGCAACACCGCCGGCTCCATTCGGAGCCGGCTCCTGTGTTGCGGCCCCCATTCCCGCCGGCCCAGCGGGAATGTTGGAATGGGGGCAGCGGTATTTTGGCCGCATGGCGGCCAAATGCCGGTTCCCGTCTGGCGGGCGGCTACCGCCGCCTGCCAGAGTTGGAATGACCACCAAAGTGTTGAGAACAATGTGCCTGGTTAATATTCAGTCCAGATAAAAGAGAGATTCAATTTAAGACAAGGGGTGTGCAAAATTATAATTATGGGTATGCAAAGTACTCCTGTGAGAAATGCACAATGCCCACATGGGTGGTGCAAAGTGTTCCATTCCATATTCACTGATGATGATATGTAAAGTAAACAAACACATTACTTCCTGGCATGGGTGTAAACCCCAGGGTGGTCTCCAGGACACTGGATATATTTGCTCAATTTGTCACTCAGTGTCCACAAATTGCAAGAACAGCTAGAGGACTTCCTCAATATTAGGAGGGCAAAGGTATGGGTGAACTGCTGTGCATCTAGTTGATTTCCCCATATGATGCAAAGGTCTTGGAAGCTCCCTATAAGTGACCAGATAGCTAGTCTAGCCCAGAACTCTAGTGGGCCCCTATGGGTCTATGGGTCTATGTGCATGACTGTCATGTTGCAGAATAGCAAGGAAAGGCATTCCTGCTCTGCTGGGATGAAAAAACCCAACTGATCAACACGTCAGAGCTCTGGTGGGACATCAATGAGCACTGATGGGACATGAAGTGCCTCAGAGTGCCCAGGAATCACTTCTGTATTATTTCCAGAGAAGGCTCTGCTGCCTTGCCATATAAGCAGATATGTCAGGGCACTGGTTTAGAGCTCCAGCCACCCTAGGAAGTGCAAACTTCCAGTCCTGGCCTTCATTTTCTGGACCACTGTTGCAACCTGCCTGGGATGGCGTCCTTCAGGACCTGGGAGGTACCCCCTGCTTCTCCAGCTTAAGTAGTTCTGCCCGGGATCCAGGTAAGAACTCCAGCTCTGAGCCCAGTGGTGCATGCCACTGGCTCTGGACACAATTCTCAAGTCTCCAGTGCCACTGTCTACCCAGAATATTTGTGGGGAACACGATGTTGCCTAATTATGGCTCTGGATTTCATAAGCAGCAGAACAGCTACTTCATTGTAATCCATTGAAAGTAATCTCTAAGCCAAGCTTTTGTCTCTGTTTGGGGATGTCTTTCCCCTAATATCCCTCTTCAGCTGGCCTGCAGGAGAGATGACCCATGGGCATAAGATAGACCACCTCCATCACAAGCTGTGTATCACATGAACCTCCCCCCACATTGAGCTAAGAGGTGCACAGTACAGTGCACGCTCACCCGCCAGTCAGCCTGTGCACTCCTGAATATCAAAACTTGGAATATTGTGGTACAAAAATACTGAGGGAAAAATATCCTAGGACAAAATATCAAAAGGCAAGTGAATATAGGAATGTATAGATTTACTATTCCTCGCTCCACATCTTACCTTGGAGCTAGTGGTGTTAGGTATAGAAAATCAAAACTTACCTGTTAATATATTATTTCTGATATTTTGACTTTGATATTGGGTGCCATCGATATTTTGGTGTTGATATTTGAGGAGTATATCAGCATGGCAACCAGTTGGCCAAAGCGGCCATCAGCGAAGACTCCAAGAGGCAAACTAGCAAGTGGCTCTCTGAAGTTCCTCCTGAGTGCTGGCCTCGGTGTCTATGACCAGTTTGGTAATTGGCTGAAGTGGGCCTTGGCACTCTGGTTAATGGTTGCTTGTCAGTACGAGTCATCTGTTCATCAAGTCAGCGAGGGCCATCAAGTTGCCAACCAGCCTTGACATCTGGTCAGTGACCTAGGCTATTACATTGGTGACTGGGGAACCAGATGATCAGAAGGCCAGTCAGCAGTGCTATCTAAGGTTTGTTGCTCCCACTGGGTTCCAAAATTCCCTGCTAGGAAGGGGTATAAGAAATGTGGTTATAGGTTGAGAGGTGTGGAAACTTCACTCAGGCAATAACCACAGCCCTTGTCAAGGTGAATCACAAAAGACACCAAATAAATTACCTCTCTGTTAACTTTGCACAAAAGCAGTCAGGTTTAACTTAGAGGCATTGTGGGAAGTATGCATCTATGTACAAACATTAATGAAGTAAGAACACAACATAAGAAAAATGCCAAATCAATCAAGAAAAATAAAGTAAATTTAAGTAAATAACATGAGATCAGAAGGATAAAAATTCAATCAACAGAATAAGAGATATGCAATTTTAACGTTTTAGGTAGATATTGCGCCTAAAAGCACAAATCGCTACTCAGCGTCATCTGGTCATGCTAGACTGGGGGAAAGTCACAAATTCAGATTCAGGCACATGACAATGGAACACAGACAGCATTCAGGGATCAGCGTAACACCACTGAAAGAGTTATCTTTTCAAATTCCATTGCAAAGAGTTCCACTTGTAATGGAGGAAGTCACAAGCAGCATATGTAGGAGCTGGCCTGGTGTGTAGTGGGTACCTATGGTACTTACACCTTATACCAGGTCCAGTTATCCCTTATTAGTGTAGTGTAGGCAGTGTCTAGAACCCAGGCTCTCTAGAGGAAGCTATGGATGAGCAGCCAAGGCTTATATGGGAGACATGCAAAGCTCATGCAATACCACTGTAGTCACACAGTACTCACACACATGAAAGAAAATACTCAGTGTTACAAAATAATGGTACTTTATTTGGTGACACAAATACAAAAAATACCATAGAGACTTTACTCCTTTAGGAGGTACGTAATAAACAAATTATATCCACTAGTATGTAGACATAGGCATAAATGCAGTTAGAAAACAGTGCAATTAATGAAAATCAAAATAGTTAAAAATGGGCCTAGGGGAGCACCAACCATACATTAAGAAAGTGGAATGCGAATGTCGGTCTCCCACCTAGGCAAGTGTAGTGTGTAGAGGGGAGCTGTGAGTATTTAGAAAGCCCAAAGGTAACTACCAGAACCCACCCCAGTGACATGGAAAGCAAGAGTAAATCACAGTAACTTTGCCAGAACACACACAGAAAAAAGAAGAATTATGCAAAACACAGAAGAGACTGCAAGACAACAACAGTGGATTCCCGGACAAGAAGATCTGTGGAAGAAGGGGACCAAGTTCAAGAGGCACAAAAGAGTCCAGGAAGAGCAGGAGCCCTTACAAACCATGATGAAGGTGCAAAAGGAGAACCATCGGTGAAGAAGAAAAGTCAGCAATGCACCCAAGAAGAGGGTAAGTAGTGAGCTATGTCCAGTACATGCGTAGAATGGCATCCTCGCACTCACAAAGTCTGAGCAAATGGTCCTGGAGTTTGTGGGGTCAACTCTGCTAGTGCAGGGGTGCCCTCACTCACAGGTACTTTGCACCCTGCCCTCAGGGCTGGAAGGCCTCCTATAGGGTTGGCTTATAAGCAACCTGGTGCAGTGAAAATGGCAGTGAAAATGGCAGTGAAAAGGTGCTTGCACCTTTTCACACAGGCTGCAATGGCAGTCCTGTGGAAGCCTTTGCATGGTCTTCCATGAGGGGCAAACAAGGGAATTATTTGCAGACAACAAATAAACAATGAATTGGACAAATTATTTGTTTCACACATGACAGTTGACAAAGAAAGTGTAAAGAAATTATGTATACTTATGAAGCAATTAATCCTAAAAGGAAGGTGCACATGAATCTTGATAATAAATATGTTTAATACTCGGGTGAAAACAAAACTTTCTAAAATAACAGATTACAATTAACAGATTTATTTCCATGATGAAGTAAGACAATTTAAGATTAATATCCAGAAAGTCCACTCTAATAAAATTAAAAACAGTTTACTATTACACGGTGATGATCCAAATGATACTTGTGAGCAGATTTGGATTTGGCATTGACGTTTCGGGCTCTTATGTCCTAAGTCCATTAGACCATCTTCAGAAACACTATAATAAATTAGAAATACAAAGCCAAGCCCTCCAGAACTAAAAATATTAAGAATAGAAAATATTAAGTACATCAGTACACTTATATAATATCTTTAGATGCCAATACTGAAAAGTGAACAACAATGTGACATAGTTAGAGAGGAGATGTGATTCATGGAGACCAGTCACAGGAAGGATAAAGAAAAGATGTCTAACAACAAGAAATTAGAAAAGCTGTATGCTCTCAAAACAGGTAAAAACAAATATTCTTAATACAGTTTCAGAAAAAAAACAGTTTACACATTATGAAATAGGATGGATTCTGTCTGCAAATCAGAAGGGTGCAATAAATCACCAAAGTATAATTGCTATTGCAAATAACTGTTCTTGCTACTCGCCCAAACCTAGAACAATTTTAGTGTGTTGAGGTAAAAGCAAAATAACTTTGGAGAAGAAATTGAGATGCAAAAATAATTGCATCTAAGCATCAATGATTTTGAATTCCATTAGAACAGAATAAGCGCAAACACTACAGGGAACTCACACATAGTGAATAAATCAGTGCATGGATCTCTCACGTGATCAGTCAAAACAAGTGAATAGGTCATGTGCTTCCATATTTATTGAAACAAAGGCACCTTAAATCAGTTGTGAAAAACTAGTGCAATCGCACAGGTGGTCATGTTGGGTGTAAAAAATGTTAACTGCTGAAACAGTAATATATCAGATTCAGAGAGATCAGAATTTAAATCGAATTAGACCTTGAAAACCTGAAAAAAATGAACGGATGGATCCAGAAGGAAGGGTCCGAAAATATCTAAGACAGGCCTAATCGGGAGGGGCAGTAGCATAAATGATGAAATACCTCACAGATGTTGTAATTCAGATATAATGGTGGCCATTTTAAAGTGGAAAGGATAGCACATTAAGGGGTAGATTTATAAGACAGTGGGGTAGTGCAGCGCTGCGTTAAAATTGGCATCACCACTCATCATCATTTCAGAAACACACGGATGCACCATATTTACAAAAACACTGTGCACCTCTGTGCTTCCCCTAGCACTGGTGCTAAAATGATCTGCCTAGAACAACTGCAGGCACCCTTGCACTGTAGTTCAAGGGTGACTACATTGCAAGGAATTATTGTTTATGTGCAGGAAGGTGTCCCTTCACGCATATAAACAATCAATAATGGTGATTTGGTGGGTCTACATGTGCCGCAGAATGCAGAATAATAGAAGTAGCAAATCATCATTATTTAATGAATGTGTGCAGGAAGGGACGCCTTCCTTCATATAAACAATCATTCATCGTTTTTGCAGTTTCTATGTGTGCTGCAGAATGGAGCACATATAGAAAAAGCAAAAGTGAGGAGAAATAAAAGTATTTCTCCTCATTGTGCCATGCTAACGCCACCCCTGGTGTTTTGGCGTTAGATTTTGGCACTGCCTCAGGTTTATTAATCCTCATGAATATTGGGCACTGTCAAAATGCAATGGGTGTTGCAGTGTAACATCCAAAGCAACGCCCATTGGGTGCCCCTCGGCTGAAGAAAACTGCACGGGGACCCATATTTACAAGGCAGCATTAGGTCATGGAAAGTGGATAAACGCCACCTTGTGAATATGAATGGCACAGTGCCACCGGAGCATCGTTAAAAGGGACAGTCCAGTGGAGCTAGGGGCCTGTAAATAAGCTCCTAACTATTTTCCTCAAAGTAGTGATCAGATATGGCATTAAAGGTTAAAAAACCCAGTTAATACAAGGTTTATAAGTTTGAACATACTACCATGTTTGTGGCTTACACTGAAAATAAAGACATAGGCCCTCATTATGACATTGGTGGTAAATCCCACTTACCGCCATGCTGACTGCCGCCAACATACCCCCACCGCCGATAATATCCATTCACCCTATTATGACACATACACACCAATCCGTCACTATTCAGCCACAGACACAAGTCCACCACACCAAAGGTCAGTGATAAACTGGTGGTACCAAAAACCCACACCGTTACGCCAACAGAACTACGCCCATCACATTATGACCCACGAATCACCACGGTGGATATTCAACCGCTGTAAACCAATGCCTGTACACACCACCACGCTCAAAATACAAACACACATACAAAACAACACCACATTGGACAATTCAAAATACACACCTGACACGCATTCACACACCACACCCACACCACTATAAAACACACACCCACACTACCCGCAACCCCTTACGAATACAACCATTGCCAACAGATTGACATCACGATTACAGACAAGACCAGACCCACACACCACCATCACCTATACACCACCCACGCACCTTACATCACATTCCCCAACACATCACCCTCACCCACACTACTCACACAACACCCATGGCACCTCAAAGATACCCTCGATTCTCAGAGGAGTAGCTAATGGTCATGGTGGGGGAAATTATCCAGGTAGAGCCACAGCTATTTGGAGCACATGTCCAGAGGATATCCATTGCTAGGAAGATGGAGCTATGGTGGAAGATCGTGGACAGGGTCAACGCCGTGGGACAGCACCCCAGAACTAGAGATGGCATCAGGAAGAGGTCGAACGACCTATGGGGGAAGGTAAATTCCATTGCAGCAAGACACAAGCTCACTGTACAGAGGACTGGGGGTGGACCCCACCTCCTCCTCTGCAACTAACAACATGGGAGGAGCAAGTCTTGGCAATCTTGCAATCTGAGGGCCTGGCTGAAGTAGCAGGAGGACTGGACTCTGGTAAGTCAACTCTATACTACTATCACCCCCCTACCTGCATGCCATCACATACCCCAACCTCACCCTCACTCCCATCATTTCACCACTTCCCACACCCCGTACCATCACATATCACTCATTCCAATGCCAAGCCCTGCATGCCATCCCAATGCATGGACACCACTCACAAACCTGCATGGACACCTATCACCAAAGCATGCACACTAGAGAGAATCAGCTAGCCCACCACATACCAACTTACACAAGTAAAAGCTGCTAGGGCAAATACAACCAAACAGGGCAGCCCACCGATACACAATATGTCACACACAGAAACAATAACGTTGCATTTACATCCCCACAGGCACCCCAGCCAATGTCATCGGAGAAGAGGTGCCGGCAATATCCAGTCCTCCCACAGAAGAAGCCCACAGTGATGACAGAGAATCTGGAAGCCTATATATGGATGACCAACCTGGTCCATCCGGGGCCTCTGGACAGTCGGTAACCCAGCCACACTCACACACCACCACAGAGCCTCCCCATCAGGAAACACGACCACAGCACCCACCCAGCTTACTCACACCTCTGTCCCCAGGACACATCAATCAGCAGTGTGTCCATCACTACAGGGACCCCAAGGCACACCTAGCCCCCAAGACAATCAGGGACCTGGGTCAGTGGAAGTGGGCACAGGGTTCATGGTACAGAGGCACAGGACAACAGGGAAACTGGGAGGAGTGCTGTGCGCCAGGGGGAGGACAGGCCATGGGAACCAACTCTCCAGGAGGCACTCACTGAGATCCTGGGAGCATACAAACATTCCCAGGATACACTGGGCCAGTTCCTTGCCAATGTGCACGAGAACAGGCAGCTGCAGGAGGGACAGTACAGGGGATCAGGGAGGACTTGTAGGCTATCAACACCACCATGGTCTCCATTGCAGGGGTGCTGGCAGGCATGCCAACATTATGAGAAAGGCAGCCTCACAACAGTGGGCCCCTGCCACTAGCCAGACATCTGAACTGCCTTCCACTACCGCTGCCACTAATGGACAGGAGGCCCAGCCACAGGACCAATAGGCCACCAGCACCTCTCCCCCTGCAGAAGGAGAACCACCATTTAAACGTTTGCTGCGATCCAGGCAGAAGCCAGAGACTCTTGCCAAGACCCCCACCAGGAAATGAGACTCTCCTGAATGTCACCCTTGTGTCCCACTCTGTCACCTTGTCCACCTTGAACTGCCATTGCTCCCCTTCCTATGTCCCCTTGGACAATGCACCTGTGCTACAAGTAGACTGGAACTACACCCTGGACTTTCCTCCATCATCACCTCAGCCCTATGCACCTGCCCCTCTACTCCTTAGCACTTCAATAAACACCCTTTGAAAAAATACAAGTATGGAGTATGTCAAAAGATTTCAGTATGTATTTGTGTAACCAGATTGAAACATTGCATTACAAATGTACAGTAATGTTCACATTGTAACGACATGTAGTTGTCTGCAGTGATCACACCAGGAGCAACAGTGGGGCACCAATATCTGCAAAATGAGTTACCAAAGGGTACAGTGAGTTGGCATTGAAGTGGGAAATAACAGCATGCCAGTGACAAAGAAAATAAAAATAATGACACTGAAATGTGAAGTAGCACTGTCCTACCTGTGTGTCATTGGAAGTATTGTCTGATCACTGCAGTTCTGTTGTCCTCATCTTCATCCTCTGCCTCCTCATCCTCACTGTCCACGGGGTCCACTGCTGCCTTACAGCCATCTCCAGCCTCCTCATCCTGCAGAAAAAACACATGGCGTCTTAAGGCAAGGTTGTGTAACATGCAGCATGCCACGATTATCTGGCAGACCTTCTTGGGTGTGTAGCACAGGGATCCACCTGTTAGATGGAGGCACTGAAACCTGGCATTCAGGAGGCCAAAGGTATGTTCTATGATCTTTCTTGTATGCCCATGTGCCTCATTGTAATGTCTTATGCCCTTGTCCTGGGATTCCTTACAGGGGTCAATAGCCATGATAGGTTGAGGTAACCAGAGTCACCTGCAAATATGGAGGGACAACATTTAGCCACACACCATCCCATATGCCCTACACTATGCTCATACACCAACATTCACTGGGTTTGAACGTGGGCTCACCTATTAGCCACGCCCTGTGCCTATGTAGTCAGGCCATCACATTGGGAATGTTGCTATTCCTCAAGATAAAGACATCATGCACCCATCCATGATACTTAGCATTGACATGGGAGATGTACTGGTCTGCCAGGCACACCATCTGTAAATTCATGAGTTATTGCTTTTCCGATTTCGGAATACCTGTTCATTTTTCCAGGAGGGGACAAATGCAATATGTGTTCCATCATATGCCCCAATTATGTTGGGGATATGCCTCCACTGTGGCCAAAAACAATGTAGCTGCACATGTGTTAAATCAGGGCAGACAACACTCTGGTCAGCACGTTTGAGAATATTGGCTGTACCATTCCTGTCACTTGGAAAGAACCAGTTGCCAAGAAATGGACCACAGATAGAACTTGGAGAGGAGCAATCCCAGAGGGGTGACGAATAGCAGCTATCAGGTAAGGCTCCAGTTGGGCACACAGATCTGTTACAGTGGCCCTGTCAAGTCTGTAGGTGAGGATAATGTGCCTGTCCTCCATTGTTGCCAAGTCCACCAGGGGTCTGTACATGGGGATATGCCTCCATCTCCTATTTATCCGAGGCGGTTGCAGTCTAAGGGACAAAAGAGAAAGCAGCCGGTTACAAACTGAACATTGGAGCCCCAACAGTACAATGCATCAAGTCAATTTTAAATGTATAAGTGGCATTTGTCTTGTGTGTCCAATTGTGAACTGTGATGCAATTATAATCCAGGGCCTGCCCCCCCCCTATAAAGGCGTCTGCCTGTCCTGTGTGGAGGGACAGGTGGAAGTGAGGTAATTCCCTGACGTTGTGCGCTGTTGCGGTAGACGGTCGAGAACCGCCGTACAACTCCTCATTAGATAACATTGGGCCCTATGTGGTACAGTGGCCAATGGTGATGTACGCCAGCAGTGACGGTATGCACCGCCGCGGACGTCACTGCCATTTTATATCTTGTTCTCTCACTTGCTACCTGACTTTCAACAGTAGAGGACCTACAATGCATGTGCTGCTGTGACCTGTGTCTGGGACCTACCATGGCGTGTGTGACTGGGGAAAGGGCCCCTGCCTTCACCTTGGAGTAGGAGCGACTGGTGGAATGGGTCCTACCCCAGTTCGGACTGCTGTATGGGTCTCCAGACCAACAGGTGAGTACATTGCTGAGTACGATGCATGGGCATTAATGCAATGGAGTGGTGTCTGTGAAGGGCTCGTGTGGGGGGGTTGGTGGATGTCCCCTAGGTGGGGTACAGCTTGCGGGCTCAACCTTTGTGTGCAAATGGCGATGTGAAGGGGTATGGTGGGACAAAAGTGTAACATCCAGGACGGTCTGACTAATGGCTTTCCCTGTGTGTATTTCTCTGCAGGTCAGCTCCCATCAAAAGAAGGGTATATGGCGTGCCATCGCCAAGGACGTGTGGACCCTGAGGGTGTACGGCAGGCGGAGCACCTACTGTTGGAAATGGTGGGAGGATCTGAGACGCTTGACATGGAAAATGGCAGAGGCCCAGCTGGGGATGGCCTCCCAATGAGGAAGGGGTGCCCATCGAACCCTGACCCCCCTGATGGCCCACAGACTAGTGGTGGCCTATCCTGAGCTGGATGGGCACTTGAGGGCATCACAGCAGCCACAAGGGGGTGAGTACAGTGCCCGTCATTACAACTTACGCCTTGTAGGGTGGTATCCGGGTGGGGGATGTGTGTCAGTGGGTGCCCCTAGGTCATGCCTGACATCACAGAGAAGGTCCCATTTTGGGCAGAGTTCTGTAGTGATAGTCCTCCTACCTAGCTTGTAGCTATCCTCTACTGGGCCGGGCTGTGTGGGTCCCAGGTGTGCTGCAATTGGCGGGATGTGTCCCTCCCCATGCCCTGGATGTTAGCATAGGTACTGTTGGTGAATTGCATAGTGATTAGGCCTGTTCACTGTGTGTGATTGTGGTATGTACACCAACGGTGGTGTTGGTGCAGCCATTGACCATGAGTATGCCTTGTCTCCCCCCCTTTTTTTGTCATGCTGTCCTTATGTGCACTAGCATCATCTGGCAGAGGACCAGAGGCACCGGCGATGGAGGGAGGTGCATCCCACCAGACCCAGGAGGCAGAATCCATCAAAGCTGAGGGCCCCAGTGGGATGGAGGGTGAGGGGAGTACCACGGCAGAGAATGGAGGGGACAGTTCAGACACAGATACCTCCTCCGATGAAAGCTCCCTGGTGGTGGTGGACACTTCTGTGCCTACCCCAGCTACAGGTGCAGCTGCCACCCCGTACCAGAACAGCCCTCCCAGCAGCCCCTCATCAAGTTGCCCGTGACCGCTCACCCAGGAGTGTGGGAATCTCCCGCGCCCGAGGCACCCCAGGCACCCCAGGCCCTGCCCCAGTTAGCCCTGCTGCCCTGAGTGAGGAGGTGATTGACCTCCTGAGATCCATCTCTGTAGGGCAGTCAACCATTGTGAATGCCATCTAGGGGCTGGCATCCCAAATGCAACAGACAAATGCTTTGCTGGAGGGCATTCACACTGGCTTGGCGGCCCAACAGAGATCAATCCAGGCTCTGGCCTCCTCTCTTATGGCAGCAATTGTCCCTGTTTCCACCCTCCCCCACCTCCCTCTTCCCAATCCCATCTGCATGCACTACACCATCATCCACTACCAGCATCACCACCACACCTAGCAGAACACACACCTCAGTTGCAGACAGCACTCCAAAGTCCAAGGGCCTACTTGTCACCTGCACCAACACGGAGAGAACCCTGCAGGGGCATCAGTTGGAAAATAGGTGGGCACCTCAGGGGGACAGGGAACGGGGGTCACCTCATCCGCTAGATGGAACAAGACCACTGATTCTGGAGGGGGGAACATGCCCTGTGCTTGGCCCTGGGTAGTGCAAGGCCACAATCTCTCAAGTGGGTGATTTGTTCACTGGCTCTGGAGGGGGCAAAATGCCATGCACTTTGTCCTGGGGAGTGTAAGCCACAGTCTTTCAAGTGGGTGACTTGCCCACTGGCTCTGGAGGGGGCAACATGCCCTGTGCTTGGTCCTGGGGAGTGCAAGGCCACAGTCTGTCAAGTGGGTGATTTGCCCACAGGCTCTGGAGGGGGCATTGTGCCCTGTGCTCTTGATCCTGGGGAGGGTGGGGTAGGTGGGTGTCTTACCCACTGGTTCTGGAGGGGGCAGCATACCCTGTGCTCTTGATCTTGGGGACTGCAAGGTCACAGTCACTCAGGTGGGTGTCATACCCACTAGATTTTCAGGGACCAGGCCGCACAGCAGCCCATGGACGCACGACTACATACTGTCCGCTGGTAGTGACGGCTGCTCAGTGGTGGTAGTGGTGCTGCTGCAGCTACTCGTGGGAGGAGGCCCCAGCCCATCCCATGCAGCCTCGGATGGCTGCCCACTGGTGGTGGTGGTGCTGCTGCTGCTGCTGGGGGAAGGCTCCAGCCCATCCCTTGCAGCCTTGGACGGCTGTCAACTGGTGGTGGTGCTGCTACTGCTGGTGGGGGGAGGCTCCAGCCCATCCCCTGCAGCCTCAGATGGCTGCCCACTAGTGGTGGCGCTGCTGCTGCTGGGGGGGGCTCCAGCCCATCCCCTGCAGCCTCAGACTGCTGCACAACCATGGTTGGGGTCTCCGTCTGAGTCCCTGCACCAGGTGCCTTGTCCTTCCTGCCTGCTGGCCCTGGCTCCTTGCCCTTCCTGACAACAGCTGGGCTGGCTCCTTGCCCTTCCGGGCAGCAGCAGGGGCTGGCTCCTTGTCCTTCCAGGCAGCAGCGGGCCGGCTCCTTGCCCTTCCAGGCAGCAGCTGGGGCTGGCTCCTTGGTGTTCCAGGCCTCAGCAGGGGCAGGCACCCTTTCCTTGATGCTGGCAGGTGCAGGCTCTTTCAACTTCTGGACATGTGCCCTGGATCCTTTCCCACCATGAGTGGGTGTGTAGACTACTGGGCCATGGACTGTTTGGATGAGGTGCTTGCCTGGGTTTTTGCCACCCTGGCCAGACGTGAAGGACGGGGGATAGGAGTAGGGAAGAGGTCAATGGTGGAGAGGAAAAACGTATTAGGAACATTTGGACGGGAAGGGTAAATGGCGTGCCATCGCCATAGACCTGGGGGTCTATGGCAGGTGGAGCACCCACTGTCTCAAACGGTGGGAGGACCTGAAATGCTAGGAACGGAAGACGGCGGAGGCCCAGCTGGGGATGGCCTCCCAACGAGGAAGGGGTGCCCGTCGAACCCTGACCCCCCTGATGGCCTGTATATTGGTGGTGGCCTATCCTGAGCTGGATGGGTGCTTGAGGGCATCCCAGCAGACACAAGGGGGTGATTACAGTTCCCATCATTACTACTTATGCATGGTAGGGTGGTATCTGGGTGGGGGATGTCTGTCAGCGGGTGCCCCTAGGCTAGACCTGACATTGCAGTAGGTCCCATGATGGGGGGAGGCCCTGTGGTGGTGTGTGACAGTGCCTGGGTAACCACTGTCCAGAGGTCCCTGATGGGCCAAGTTGGTCATCCAGATACAGGCAACCAGAGTTGTTGTCATCACTGTGGGCCTCTTCAGTTGGGGGACTAGATAGTGCTGGCACCTCTTCTCCGCTGACATTGGCTGGGATACCTTTGGGGATGTTAATGCTGTGTTATTGTTTCTGTGTATGACATATTGTGCATCAGTGGGTTGCCCTATTTGGTTTTATTTACCCTGGCAGTTTTAACTTGTGCAAGTTGGTATGTGGTGGGCTAGCTGATTCTCTCTAGTGTGCATGCTTTGGTGATAGGTGTCCATGCAGGGTTATGAGTGATGTCCATGCACTAATGGTGCATGCAGGGCTTGGCTTTGGGATGGGTTGAATGTCATGGTGGGGTGTGTGGGATGGAGTGGATTGGTGGGAGTGAGGGTGGGGGTATGTGATGG
The DNA here is from genome assembly GCF_031143425.1 of Pleurodeles waltl. NCBI lineage: Eukaryota > Metazoa > Chordata > Amphibia > Caudata > Salamandridae > Pleurodeles > Pleurodeles waltl. Next base: position 314,933,844 of record NC_090444.1, on the reverse strand, counting down.
CATGCAGGTAGGGAGGTGATGGTTGACTTATCAGAGTCCAGTCCTCCTCCTACTCCGGCCAGGCCCTCAGGATGCATGATTGCCAAGACTTGCTCCTCCCATGTTGTTAGTTGTGGGGAGGAGGTTGGGATCCACTGCCAGTCCTCTGGATAGCGAGCTGGCGCCTTGCTACTAAGGAACGCACCTTCCCCCGTAGGTCATTCCACTTCTTTCTGATGTCGTCCCTCGTTCTTGGGTGCTGTCCCACGTCGTTGACCCTGTCCATGATTCTCTGCCATAACTCCATCTTCCTTGCAATGGATATCTGCTGTACCTGTGATCCAAATAGCTGAAGCTCTACCCTGATGATTTCTTCCACAATGACCCTTAGCTCCTCCTCTGAGAATCGGGGGTGTCTTTGTGGTGCCACGTCTGTTGTCTGAGTTGTGTAGGTGAGGGTGTGTAAGGTGATGTGTTGGGGTTTGTGATGTGGGGTGCGTGGGTAGTGTATAGGTGTAGGTAGTGTATAGCTCTGGTTTTGTTTGTGGTTGTGGTGTCTGTCTCGTGCCAATGGTTTATGGTCGTATTGGATTGTGGGTAATGTGGGTGTGTGTTTTATAGTGGTGTGGGTGTGGTGTATGTATGGGTGTCAGGTATGTATAGTTTGAATTGTCCAATGTGGTGTTGTTTTGTTTGAGTATATGTATTTTGAGCACAGTGGTATGTAACGCCAATGGTTTACCACCATTGAATGTCCACTGTGGTGATTGATGGGTCATAATGTGATGGGCGTTGTTCTGTTGGCGTAACGGTGTGGGTTCAGATACTGCCAGTTTATCACTGACCTTTGGTGTGGTGGACTTGTGTCTGTGGCTGAATAGTGACGGATTGGTGTGTGTGTGTGTCATAATATGGTGAAAGTACATCCGCTGCGCGATGGTATGTTGGCGGCAGTTAGCATGGGGGTAAGTGGGATTTACCGCCAATGTCATAATGAGGGCCTATATGTCTATCACCTGCCTGGGAGGTTATAGGGAGGGTCTATATTTCACACCTGTGCTTTAAGACACAGTTGACAATAATGTCCCTCTCCTAACCTTTCCTCCTCCCTGCTCTCCCCTCTCTGGATGCCCTCATTGACCTCATCCACTTCACACATTATCCTTCTCCTTTACTCCCCCTCCCTTGCAGAATGGGGGCATGATACCCCGATTACCTCTCCCTGATTCTTTATATTTTGTCAACTGGATACGCTGACCATTTTCTCGTTCCCCGCACCCTCACATTTAGTACACAGGGGTTGGTGGTCACTCACGCCACTTGGGTCCATACTACACATGCAATGAGGCCATTGCTCAAACCTTTTCACCTCAAGGCCTAGCCCTTAGAGCGGCCTCACCTTACCTATCCTTTGTAACTGCTTGTTTATGCAGGTACCCGTAGTACCCCTGACCTTAATGGTATTGTATGTTTTTGTGCCAATGTTTGTTATTTTGTTGTTATGACCTGGACTCACTCACACAATGTTCAACCAACCAAGACTGGCACTGCTTGCTTAGGTCGGGTGGGCATCCTCCCCTTAGAACCCTGTGTTATGGCTGCCACTAATATTGTGACAAAGAATGTTTGAGGTATGCACCCCCCCTCCCAGCGATGCACAGTGAATTCATATTTATGTCGGAGACAAACTCACATAGTATACTTACAGGAATCTCATATCATGGAGACAGAGGCATCCAGACTGCCAAAGAAGTTGGGTGGGGGACAAGTGGTTTCCACCGGTTTCTCTGCCTATGCCCAGAGGGTATTGATTTGGATCACAGAAGGCGTCCTTTCGCTGTCACACATAAAATCAAAGTCCCATAGGGCTATTACTTCCTGGTGGAGGGCTGACTAGATGGCAGCCATGAGCTCCTTGGTGTGATTTATGTCACCAACACAGAACAAGCTCAGTTCCTGCATGTTTGTCTATAATACTAGCACAATGGAGCAGAATGTACTGGTCACTAGGTGGGTTTTAACGGTGTTCTCAATGTGAAGTTAGACTGCTCCTTCCCACCGCTAGCCATGTTCACATGTCTGCAACGTTGGGTAGTTTTGGATATATGGCTCCAATTCCACTCAAATGTGTGGGTATACTCATTTTATTCACATGCACACAGACTCCATTTCCATATAGATATATTTGTCTACAATCCTAGCGTGATCCCATATGTCACCCGTGTAGACTACCTCAGTAGCACACACTGATCACAACCCACTTCAACTGAAATTCCAATGCAAATGTACCCCTACCCCAATACCCTCTTGGAGTATATAGACAGCAAAGTTGGGGGACCCCTGTTTTAAGATTCCAGTGATGCCTGTATAACAGAACATTTTAATATCAATACAGGCTCTGACACCTCCCTGTTAACAGAATGGGCACTTTTAGAGTGTCTATAAGGGGACATTGTCAAGGTATAACGCTAAACTTTCTCTGACACCTTACCAATGATATCTCTCATCTGGAAAGATGCCAGCTGGGCCTTGAGGAATTGGCTAGATTCTCGGATGTTGCCCAGGTGTGACTGCATAAAACCAAGCACTATCAAATAATAATGCTGGAAAGGCTGCACTGCCTTAATTATGCCACTCATACAAATAAAACACACGCTGAGGTTAACAGGCTGGGGTCATTACTGGCATGGTTGATATGACAGGAATCAACGGGATGCCCTACACTGTCTTTACAGTGAGGGGAGGGGTTGTTACTATAAACATAAAAGAAACATGCACACCACCTTCATGTACCACTACACACAATTATGCACAACAATGTCTGCGGAGATACTGGGGGAGATCAGGGACTTCTTAACCAAGGTCACCTTACCCAGGGAGGTAATTTTCAATGGGAAAATTACTGTCTTCGAGATAAAGGTGGTGATACATGACCTGTCCGCTAGCAAAACACCTGGCCCTGATTGACTGCTGTCTGAAATTTATAAGGCCCATGCTCCATTACTCGTGCCCAGGTTAAAAAAACATTAGATGAGGCAGCTCTCTTGGTGGTGTCACTGCCTTCTGTGGTAAGTGATGCTTTCTGTATCGTGTTGCACCAAACAAGGGAGGGATGAGTTGGAGATGGAATCCTTTAAGCCCCTTTAGTTGTTAAATACAGAATAAAAAACATTGGCGAAGATACTGGCAGACTGACTGGCCCCATTGGTGTCGCAGCTGGTCCACCCCAACGAAAATGGATATGTGCCAGCCAAAAACACTTCTCTGAATCCACGCTGATTCATTGGAGTATTGACATGTGCCCCACAGACAGATCCACTTTCAGGTTGCCTTGTTCTAGACTTATATAAGGCTTTTGATTCCCTTACACAATATGGCCTGGGGCCCCACTTTCTCCATTTGGATAAATTGCTATATACAAACAACACTGGGAGGGTCAAATTATGATGCCATATATCAAAGCCCATTAAGATACAGAGAGGTACCGCTCTCCTTTTTTCTTTAGCTCTGGAGCTGCTAACACATCTTCTGTGAGACCAGGGCCAACAATATGGTTTTCCCCTTGCAGACTGTAAGCATTCTGTCTCCGTTTATGCAGAGATATGGTACTTTACCTTTACAATAGCCAGTCCATTCTGTCCACCACTGAACAACTACTAGCCAAATTAGCTACTATGTCAGGCCGTACAGTTAATTGATATAAGTCTTGTCTCTTCCACCATATCATTAACACAAATGACCTGATGTTTTATGTGAACGGTATCTTCCTACACTAACAACCTTCCACATTCCAAAACCTGGAAATAAGAATCTATCATACACCTGAAGACCTCCAGGATGGTAACCTAGGGCCAGATGTAGGAACCGGTTTGCATGTCGCAAACTGCGAAAAACGCAGTTTTTGCGACATGCAAAATGGCCATCGCAATGCTGATTCACATTTTGCGAGTTGGTACCGACTCGCAAAATGTGAATCCGACTCGCAAATAGGAAGGGGTGTTCCCTTCCTATTTGCGACTCGCACCACGATGTAGAATTGCTTTGTGACCGCGAAAGCGGTCGCAAAGCAATTCGCAGTTAACACCCACTTCAAGTGGGTGGTAACTCATTCGCAAGCGGAAAGGGGTCCCCAGGGGACCCCTTCCCCTTTGTGAATGTTGCTGAAAATATTTTTTCAGAGCAGGCAGTGGTTCAATGGACCACTGCCTACTCTAAAAAAAATGAAACCAAGTGGTTTCATTATTTTTTTGAATTGCAACTCGTTTTCCTTTAAGGAAAACGGGCTGCAATTCAGAAAAAAAAACAGCTTTACTAAAAAAGCAGTCACAGACATGGAGGTCTGCTGTCTCCAGCAGGCCACCATCCCTGTGAGTGCAGGGACTCGCTATGGGGTCGCAATTTGCGACCCACCTCATTAATATTCATGAGGTGGGTCTTTGCGACCCCATAGCAAGTCGCAGAAGGTGTCTGAGACACCTTTCTGCATACAATTTTGCGAGTTGCAAATTGCGAGTCGGTATGACTCGCAATTTGCAACTCGCTAAATTTTCTGTACCTACATCTGGCCCCTAGTTCCTTGCCTTGAAAGCACAGATATCATTCCAGCAAGCCCTGCAAATATCAGTTGCAGGGCAAGTGGCCCTGACCAAAATAGTGGTACTACAAGGACTACTGTACTACTTTGTCAATCTTCCCCTATATATACATAGACCCCTCTTTCACTCCTTAGAATGATTGATGGGCGATTTTATATGGCACAATGCATGCTGCAGAATAAAACTCGCCAACTCTATCGCCTGCCAGACAGCGGTAGGCTTGGTGTACGCAACCTACAGTAGTACTATCTGGCCTCACAGATGCAGTGGGTGGAGCGTTTGTTTGCTAGTTACAATCTGGAGGACACAGCAACACTCCTCCTTTCAGTGGGATCGGGAACGGTTGAATATTTTTCACCCCGGATGCACTTCTCCTTCAGGTTGCATTTCACTGCTTTTGCAGGGCATTATCTATGACCCATTCAGCTATGCCTTACACGCACACACTCCTAATACTAGGCATGCTGCGGGGATCCATGTCGGCATCCCTTAGGGAATAGGATCCTGGGTCTCTACAGTATAGGTGATCTCTTCTGGGAGGGACCGTCCTACCCATGCGGTATTTACTGTCTGATACTGAGCTTCTGCCAGGTCAATTTCTGTTACATGCATCCTTTATTCGAGTGCCAGGACGCTCCTGGGTAGACATACAACAGGAATCCCCACAGCACCTTACTATGCAATACTTGCACATTCTGAGAACAGGCAGTCACCTGACCAAATGGCTGCCTAGTTCTCTGTGCATACTTACGGCTACCCCCCTCACTGTGCTGTGCAGGCACTGGGACACAGTTCTTGAACGTAGCTGCACAGACAAAGAATGGTAGACAATCATAGACAATCATATATTTTCCACCCAAGTGTGTGCAATCCCCGTTGTAAGCTAAGACAAGCTTACAAATTCCTGTAATTAACGTCACTTAAAAGTCAATAAATATTTTAATCATACCAAAGCTGCCTTGCCCCCGCTGCCTTGCCCCTGCCATGGAGCTCCTACATATGCTCTGTTTCTGCTCACTGCTGCCAGAATATTGGGGGATCTCCACACATCTGATGCACTGCATGGGTACCACTGTGGACTACACATGAGGGATGTGCCTGCTGGGGCTCAGTCATCATGCTATGGAAAACAGGGCATCAAAATGATTTAGGGTCTAGGCCCTTATCTTAGTGAAGCAACTGATCATGTGTAAATGGAAAGCAACAAAACCCCTGTCACTACTGCATGGTTCCTGGCCTGAGCAGAGGCAGAGAGTGTTGCACTACATAGGGAAGAAGTGAAAGGACTCCACAAATACCCAATTTCTGATTCCCGGGATACACTCTTGGAGAAACTATGCAGTGATATGCAGGGCACAAATCAATCCCCTTCGGACCCTCTGTGAACACCCCTATAGTGTGCTGCATGTCCCTGTCAGAGACCCTAATAAAGTATGCAGATGAGCAATATGCCCCCTGCGACCCCCTCCTGTAGACACAATGCACATGGCACTACCTCTGTCACATTGAGTGAGTGCAGGATCCTTCTCTTTGAGTTTTGTCAACTGCAGTTGTATGCAGTCTTAATACATGGTACTTTATTAGCAAAGGATTTTTATTGTCTACATTCGGTAATTTTTTCTGTTGTAGTCACAACTGTTAGTGAACTTCAGTTTATCGTTCTTCTGTATATGCATAACTCAGGTCATTGCATATTAACATGTACTACAGCCCTGTTGTCTGATATAAACAAAATGACTTTTAATTTGCATGAAGTCCATGAGAAGTCTTGAAAAAAAGAGAAAAATTCCATGAGAAAACATTTAGGCAAAACATCAGGCATTGAAGTTATTAGACAATGGCATAGTCTTGTAGAATCAGGCAGTCCACTTAAACAGCAACAATTCTTTTACAATTGAAAAGCTGGAGGGTTGATAGGAGGCATACATAGATTGAACCTTCTGAATGATAATGATTGATATATAGTCAAGTTGCCAAGCAATTCAGAATATATCATCAGTTGTTTCATAAAGATTATTGATGAATGGTTATGATTGCGACAAAAGATTGTATTCAATCCTGCAGGTGTAGCACCAGTCAACAAATGGATGAAAAACTTTTCTATGATAATCAGCACAAATCTAAACAACATTGTCAATTAAGACAAATAGCATATACAGATACATTTGCAATAGATTTTAAGACCCATATAATAAACTTAAAACCATGACAATGGATGCATCACAGACTACAGTGTCAAGAATGGAATGTATCAAATACATTATGATGAGTCACAGAAGTGTATCCAAATTAAGCCATATCTGCATGATGATGGTCATACAATAAGTTCTCAAGAAGAAAAAACATGCCCTACCATATTGAGGAATCTATCATACATTAAGAACCATGTTATGAAAGAGAAATCAAGTTAACTGTATCACTTGGTATAGATAATTCAACACACAGATGATTTCTGCAATAAACAGACCACAGCATATCAATTGTAGTGTTGTGTAGCCATTTTAGCTATAGCTCCATGCACGTTATTTTAGCATACTAGGCCTGCCGCTGTGCACTTTAACCTAGACATATTTTATTCAGCTTTGTTTTATTATTTTTACAATAGCCACTTTTACGGTATTGTTTTATTTTGTTTTATTTTTCTATATCTAGCTGTTTTGCCTAGGCCAGCACTACATTCTCAAACGAGACACTTTTGCTCACTCGGTGCTTCTTTCAAGGCTGCAGTAAGATAGGTTGCAAGTGAACGTAGCACAAGTTTTGTTTCTGACATTCATAGAAAAACACACATCCTTACGTAGGGACATTTTCTCAGAACATCAGCTGTTTTATTATAAAAACAGTTCCCTGTCGCTTACACGTTAGAGGGAGATTCCAGCCAGAGAACCACAACTGTATGCTGATTGCTGAAGTCTTTGCTACAGCTGCTTATGCAGACTTCAGGCTTTTGCTCAGGGATGGGGGTGATGTCTTCCCAGGGGAACCTGAAGGGCAGAATTAGAGCTTAACACACTTTGCTCTATCATAGCTTAGGTAGGAATTAGTCTATTGACTCTCGTGACAATATGGTAGCATTATTTCTATGCATTACTCTCCTTGTCACAATTTTAATCTTGTCATGCTGTATCGTCCTGGTTATTGCAGCACATGCTTTGCCAACTAAGATGCAGTTGCTTCATTAAAATCTTACTGAAACATATACTGCCTCTGTATGTCATTGTGTATGTGAGACTAATGTAACTGAGAGAAACGGATGAGACCTGAGTGACCAAGGTTTCCCTGGGAAATCAATTACGTCATGTGCTCGGCTGCTTATTGATTAGGTTGGATTTTATATTACTATTTTAGAAATGCCATTTTTAGAAAGTGACCATTTGTTTGCAATTAAAAAACATCTATGCCTTACAGCCTGTCTCCAATCAACGGCTGGGCTGCATGACAGCTCCCTTGTGCATTTCAACCACAGAACCACAAGACACGTAGTCACACCTGCAGTCATCTGCATATTGAATGGGTCTTCCTGGGCTGGAAAGGTGGAGGGCATGACACAATTCAAAGGCTAGTGGCCTTCCCTCACACAATGGAGTGCCGAACCCCCTACTGAGACCCTGGCAGAACTGAAAGGGGAACTTGTGCAGTTCAAAACCATTCTTTGAAGTCTCCCCCACTTCAAATTCATTTTTGGGTATATGAACTGGGTCCCTGACCCCACCAACTCAGACACTTCTGGACCTCCACTTGCACCCTGTCAAGCGGAACTGCCTGGTTGCCCAAATTACTGCTTTGCTGAGAAGGACTGATGCCCTGCTGTTGCCCTGCTACCCTGGTGGCCTCAGACTGTGCTGAGAAGGACTCTGCCTTCCCCAAAGTATGCAAAGCTTGGATTGGGACAGAGAAATCTCTGTACAGCTCACCGGAAAGACGCAGCCCCAACTTCCTGGCTGGAAATTCAACTCAGCGCCTGCCTTGCGATGGAAAATTCGATGCATCACCTAGAGGATCAACACAGCACCCATGTCGTCCCTGGGCATCAAAAGATCTCCGCATCGCAGTGAGGAACCAAGACAATATGCCGAAAAATGACGCAAACCCCTTACAGCGTGGAAAGAAACAATGCCTTATCTGTGACATGTCGGAAAATCTTACTGAACATCCTATTTTTCCACACATCTCCTCCTCTGTGGTCTACATGCGTCATATTTTTTACACATACCAGGTACTCTGTGTAACAAAGAGACAACTGTTAATTTCTAAGGATTAAGACTCTTTTAAACATTTTAAAAGTGATATTTCACCTTTTGATCATTGGATCTTTGTTGTTTTCACCTTATTTCATTCAGATAAATATTATCTATTTTTAAATTTGTATGGTGTATTTTGTGGGGTTTTCACTGTGTTACTGTATTATTTAGTGCACAAATACTTTACACATTGCCTTTTAAGTTAAGCCTGACTGCTCAGTGCCACACGATTGTGTGTGACGTACCCTGACTAAGATTCCAGTCCCTACTTGGACAAAGCTGGATATCTCTGCCAACTAGAGATCCCATTTCTAATAATTTTCTACTACCAGGACTGGGGTCATGACAGAGTTTCTTGTAGTGATGAACCATATTGAGTTGTCTGAATATCTCCTCATCATAATAGGATTCATCCATCAACACTATACCACCGCCTTTAGCATCAAATTTTATAACAAAGTTCTTGATAGCCTGCAAGTTAGGAAGATTGTGTGTTTTTCTAACAGTAAGTCTATTTCTGTTAGTGCTGCATTTTCAAAGTAATTATATCTTTAGACGGATATGGTTACTGAAGTAAAAATTTGAGGGGTTATGTAAACCCCTAGTATCAAAAATTGGCAGTGTTTCATTTTTAGAAACAAAATTGTGTCGATTGTAATCAATAAAAGAATCAATACATTTCAACCTGTGTATCTAATAAATCATTACTGTGAGTGGGGACAATGGATAAACCAGTACTGAGGTTGTACCTCAGTAAGAAAGTGAGAGGAAATGTTGTATATATGAATAGATTGGTCAATCTCTACCATTCACAATATTTTTTTTGTGTGGTAATTCTTTATTTAAGATTTTCAATCAACATTCAAGATCAAAAGCATGAACGTGGTAAATAAACCCCGTTTGACCTATAATAGGTACGTATCTCTCATTAAGGCTCAGCATATAAGAAGGAGTCTACAGCCATGCAAAGGTAATGTTTAACCTGAGGTGTACAGGTGTCAGGCACAACTTCGAAGATCCTTATCGTACTTCCAGTGTGCAATGCAACTGACAATACAACACAAACAGTCTGATGGCTGTGTGTATGGCTCCTTCCGCATCCCAGTGGTAATGTACAGTAATGATCAGTATTTCAGGCATACCCTCATCTACCATTTCTCCCTTTTTCCTCTCCACTGCGGCAGCCGCAAACGTGAGCAGGAGCGGGGCACGCAGCACGAAACGGTTACTATCGGGGAGGCCTGTAGGAAGAGATGGGTGGTTCCTCTAGGTCAGGGGGACAAAAAGGCAGAGATAGTGGACGCAGAGGAGAGTTTAGAATAAGAAGGGGATATTTGGCATATAGATCAGGAAAAAAAGAGTACATAGGTATGCTGGAAGAATGGGGAAGAGGAAGACAGGCGGGGGAATAACATACCCGGTGCCCGTTCACTAACATCTCAATGCAACGGGCAGATCCCCAAGCCACTATAAATAATAATACGGACCAATAGGTGAAGGGAATAGGTACTGAGCTTGGAGTACTAGGAATATCTAACAATTGATATGACGTGTTACTCAGCGGATATTAGCTCTGGGCTATGAGGTGTGAGGGCAGTAAATAGAAAGAGAAATACAATAATAATAAGACAGCGTTCATGAGAGAAGAAAGAGTAAGGTAGAAAAGAGAAGAGGAGCAGAGGAAAGGATAGAGTGAAGAGGGTAGGAAGAAAGCGGGATTTTAGTCATTGTAGAAGTGACCTGGGGGGAGAGGATGGTAGATACAGTAGGGGGGTGAGGGAAGGTGGGATCTGGAGGGTAGGTATGGAGAAGTAGCTGAGTCAAGGAAAGGGGAGGCTTCGGAAGATGTGGGGGATGAATAGGTAAATACATCCTACTCATAGCCAACCTCTGCCAAGCCCAGATGGTAAAGCTTGGTAGAGCGCAGCTAGAACAAAGTGATAAGATAGGGCAGCACACTAACATGTGAATATGTAAGTCCCTGATGATCATACCAATGTCTGTTAGGGCTGATCATGCTGCTTAAAAATGTCCGGTAATCCTCAGGCATGGAGAGAAATGGAGTCCAGTATTGTAGAAATATGTCCAACTTGTCCTGGAGGCTACAAATGAGCCTCTCATGAGTGGCCACCTGATACATAGAAGTAGTCCATTCCCTATGAAGAGGAACAGTAACTGCGTGCCAGTGCCTGAGGATACACACCTTGGCCGTAGCGAGCGCTGTGTGTAGCAAACGCTGCTGTGGTCGAGAGAGGCAGCCTACCTCACTGGTATCAGTAACAACAATAGAGATGGGGTGAGAGAGGGTGGTAGCAGTATGATCAACCTGAGGGTGTGCCCCACCTTCCGCCAAAAAGGTTGTATAGCTGAGCAGTCATGTAGGATGTAGGGCAGATCACAGCGGTCATGAGGGCATCTCCAGCATGAGGCGTGGGATAATAACCCCGCCGAACATAACTTCTGCGGGGTCCAGTACCATTCGTGTAACATCTTGAAGAGACCAAATTTCAGACGGGCCTCTCGAGCTCCTCCGTCCCTGGCCGCAATCATGTCTGCCCAGTCTTCCAATTCATATTCCATTTGGAGGCGTGCCTGCCACTTGGCCATGGTGGAGAGCAAAGGTGGGAGGGAGACGAGGTGGCGGTTCAGCTGCGAGTGTAGTCTGGAGATTGCGCCACAAAGGAATCCCCAGGTAGTGGAGTGTCGGGGATTGGAAGAGGCTCCAGGGGGGTTTCCCCAATCGTCTCTATAGGCAATGTTTAAGCTGGGCAAAGCTCCATATATAGTGCACCGGGAGATCGAAGTTCTGTGAAGAATTTCAAGATGCCCTTATTCAGGAGTTGGTGAAGTCGTTGATGGCCCTTCGAGTGACACTCCTCCCAAAAGATGGCTTTTTTCCCGATGAGCAATCCCCCATTGCCCCACAACGGTGCCCTGTTGTGGATCTGGGGGTTGATTTTGAGCAATTGTTGGGCTTGCCGCCATGAACGGCGCATGGCTCTGATCATGGAGTTGTTGGTGCATAAAGGAGCACATCTTGCATTATAGAGTATCTGTAGCACTGGCAGGGAGTGGGACAGAGTCCTTTCCACCATTCCCCAAAAGGGTAGATCCCTCACTCCCAGTAGCAGGTAGGCTAATTGTGAAAGATGTAGTACCAGTGTATAATGTGCCACAGAAGGAAGGCACATTATACAGTCACAGCCGCCTCTGCATTCACGTATGGCGAGTAATGCTGCCCTGGGTAGCCGCAGACGAATTGATCCCCATACAAAGGCTCGAATGCGATGGTCTATCTCTCAGAGAGTAGGCATAGGAATCAGTAAAGGTAACATACCTAGGACATATAGGAAGCGAGGTAATGTCACCATACGTGCTGCCTGGGCTCTACCCTACATGGAGAGGCCTAGGTGTGTCCATTTGTCAAAGTCTAATTTCATGCTGGTTAACAACGGGTACAAATTGCTTGTCACCATTTTCTCCAGTCCATTACTGATGTATATGCTGAGATATTGAAGATGCGACTGTTTCCATTTTACCGAGAGGCCCCGAACTGATGCGCTTACCGTTACTGGGACAACGGTAATGCTTCGCTCTTGTCCCAATTGATTCAATATCCTGAAAGGAGCTCAAATTCAGAGAGTATGGCACAGGGAGCTGGTAGAGAGTTGGATAGGTCGGTGAGTAGAATATCATCAGCATATAAATAAATAGTAGAACACCCACCGGGGTTGGGTATCCCAGAGATGGTATTGGAGCCACGCATTGTGGCCGCCAGGGGTTCAACAGCCAAGAGAAACAGCAAGGGCGACAGGGTGCAGCCCTGGTGGGTCCCCCTGTGCACCAGAAATGTGTCGGAGAGGAACCCACAGCAGTTGACCTGTGTGGTCGGGGAGTCATATAGTAAGCGCACCATATTAATGAAACTAGTTCAGAGGCCAAAGCGTTCTAGCATTTCGAAGAGGTACCATCACTCTATGCGATCAAATGCCTTCTCGGTGTCTAGGGAAAGAGCAAGAGCTTCTTCCTGTGAGTCCCGCACCGCCCATAGAGCATGCAGCAGTGTGCAGAGGTAGTTCCTGGAAGAGCGGCCATGTGCAAATCCAACCTGTGTGTGATGGACCAGAGATGGTCTGACCTTCTTAAGACGAGCCGTGAGTATCCTCGCCAGGACTTTAACATCGCCATTGAGGAGGAATATGGGACGGTAACTGCTGCACATAAGGGGGTCCTTACCTGGTTTGGGCAGGACTATTATAGAGGCTTTGTTGGGTAATGGGTGAAGAAAGCCAGTCTGAGTAGCCCTGCAGAAGGCCTCATATGAGGCTTCCACCGTGTCTTCCTCTGTCCATTTATAGAATTCTGTTGGGTACCCATCCTCGCTGGGTGCTTTATGATGTTGTAGGTTAGCAGTAGCCTGTCGGATCTCTTCTCTACTGATTTCTCCTTCTAGAAGAGCCCTGCCCTCCTCCAAGAGGCGAGGTAGATTCGCCTTCTCTAGGAAGGTGGACAACCCGACCCGGTCTTCCTCCTTTTCCAGAGCATAAAGGGTCTGGTAGAAGTGACCAAACTCATCCACAATTTCCTTGGGTTGGATATTAATTGAGCCGTGGGTATTGTAGAGGGCCGGAATGGGCAACGTTGCCTCTCGTTGGCGGAGATGGGCAGCTACCAGGTGGTCTACTTTCTCCCACTGTTCGTAATGACGACCTTTCAGACTCTGTAGGGCGTATTCTGCGTGCGATGTAAAAAGGGTGTTGATTTCCATTTTGGAGTTTTCCAAACGGCGATGAAGGGATGCAGAGAAGGCCCGAGTATATTCAGGTGTAGTTTGTACAATACAGTCTTCCAGAGTTCTCTGATGTTCACGCCTCTTGGCATTGGCAAGGGCTGAATCTCTCATTAGTTGACCTCTGATCATCGCCTTTGCCGCAGCCCCTTGTTATCAAGGAGGTAATCGGTGACATGGGATCTAAGCTGCTCTCTCCCCTTTGGGTGCGATTTCCGGAGGTGTTGAGGCGCCATGGTTTACGACCAGGAGAAAATTGCCCTAGCCCCATGGACAGCAAAACCGGAGAGTGATCCGACATGGCAGTAGGTAATATCTCAGACTCTCTAATAGCTTGTTAGAGCCAATGAGAGAACAGGAAGTAATCCAGTCTGGACGGGTTGAGACTCTTAATATGGGTACGGTGATAAAGGGCAGTCCAGGAAGGAGGACGGGGAGGCTATGAGGGACCCTCAGCTGGAAAATGGAAGAGGATCATGCAAGTAGGAATTGAGGGGAAAGAAAAGGGAGGGCAAATGCTAATGTGAAGATGCAAAGAGTGGGGCAGAGTATAGAAAGGAGGAGAGAGCAGACCGAGAGATACAGCTGAGAAAGAAAGGACCCAAACTTTATGTCCCTGGAAGGAGGGAAAGAGGAGGAAAAGGAACACAGACCAAGGTCTGTGATAGGTAAGGAAATGCCTTACCACTGCTAGATCTGTTAAACTGTTCATCAGGACCGGCATGATCCGCGCACCGAGGGAGCACAAAGAGGCGGAGAGGAAAAGGAGAACCGTGGAACACAAGGGCCTTCTACAAGCTTCTAGTAATGTATAGCAATGAACGACAGGACCATGGGCGAATAGAGTGAGGGGGAGGGCGAAGCACCCATTGTGACAAAGGATGGGATCCAGGATCCAGGAGATATAAAGGGGATAAGGCCAAACATATAGTGCCACAAATGTGCAGGGGGGGTCAAGTGATCCAGGTGAACCAGAACCAAGAGCACAGGAGGGTGGCAAGGATCTGGTGGACTGAGCAGACTGAGCTTATGAGCATACCTCCGTGCAGGAGTCCCTTCCATATCGAGATTTCCACTGGTAATATATGACCTACGGGGTCTGCAATGGGACACTCCTGTGCGTAAATGTAGTGAGCCACAGTAACAACACTAGAACAGAACTGTAACACCATATCACTATAACACTAAAATGTTGACACATTAACCCCCCCCACCCAACCCTTCATAACAAATAGAGAAGAGAGAGAGAGGAGGCAGGTAGATATAGCCTTTAGCTGTCCGATGCGGAGGGTCTCGCTGCTATGCACTTCGTACAAATATTCTGGGAATGAAATATAGCAGTATTATGTGTGATCTGTAGGTGATAGTTTCAGAGGAGAACGGGACTTGTCTTCGCCCTGGTCCTGTGTATGTGCGATCACTGCTTGTAGAGCATAATCGCATCCATCCTGTGATTTAGGCGAGCGGTCATAGGTCCTGCCCCTCTTCTGTGAAGCAGTATGATGCTGGGAGAAGGCAGGAGAAGTTGAGGGAATGTCCCCCATGTCAGAAGAGTCTGGGCACAGGGACGCCATGGATCACTGAGTGAGGTCATCCAAAAACAAGCCAAGGTTTGTGGGTTCATTGAAGTCCCTCGATTTGCGTGATCCACATACGAGCTGGTTCAAAGAGGCCAAATTTAGGGGGTCATTCTGACCCTGGCGGTAAATACCGCCAGGGCCGGGGTCGGCGGTAGCACCGCCAACAGGCTGGCGGTGCTCCGCCGGGCATTCTGACCGCGGCGGTACAGCCGCGGCCAGAAGCAGAAAGCCGGCGGTGTACCGCCGACTTTCTGCTGCCCATGGGAATCCGACAAGGCGGCACAGCTTGCTGCACCGCCATGGGGATTCTGGCACACCATACCGCCATCCAGTTCCTGGCGGTTCACCCGCCAGGAACAGGATGGCGGTATGGGGTGTCGTGGGGCCCCTGGGGGCCCCTGAAGTGCCCATGCCAATGGCATGGGCACTGCAGGGGCCCCCGTAAGAGGGCCCCACAAAGAATTTCAGTGTCTGCTTTGCAGACACTGAAATTCGCGACGGGTGCAACTGCACCCGTCGCACCTTCCCACTCCGCCGGCTCCATTCTGAGCCGGCTTCCTCGTGGGAAGGGTGTTTCCCGCTGGGCTGGCGGGCGGCCTTTTGGCGGTCGCCCGCCAGCCCAGAGGGAAACCCAGAATGACCGCTGTGGTCTTTTGACCGCGGTACGGTCTTCTGGCGGTTCCCGCTTGGCGGGCGGCTCCCGCCGCCCGCCAAGCTTAGAATCAGGGCCTTAATGTCCATCTTCCGAAGTTGTGGTCAGAGGGCCAGGAACACCTTCCACTACTCATTCGTCATCCTGGAGAAGTCCGCTGCCACTCTGACCTCGCGACCTTCTAACAAGAATGGACTCTGAGACTGAGCCATCGAGAGAACCAGGCTTGCTCGTAGTGGAGGAAGCATGTGATGATAGGGCGAGGCTGTCCAGAGGTCGCTGTATGAAGAGGGCCGATCCTGTGCACTCTCTGGAACTCGAGCGGTGGTGAAAAGGTCAGGCCGGTAAGCTCAGGGAGCAAGCTTTTAAGGAAGGCTTTGATATCGGTGCCTTCTTTACATTCTGGTATGCCAAAGAAATGGACATTGTCTCTCCGTCTCCTGTCTTCAAGGTCCACGATCTTCGCACGCAGGGTCCGCAACTCTGCATCATGTTCCGGTACCATTCTAATATGGTCTTCTACAGTCGTGAGGCGTTGATCAAGATCTGTTCATTTTTCACAGAAACAGGCCTTGTCCATCCGAATGGAGGCAGAGGCTGTGGAGAGGTCTGAGATCTTTAAGTTCACTCCCTCCAGGTGCTTCCTACCGCTGTGATCTCCTGCAATATGGGGTCCGTGGCATTTACCGCTCGGGGTCAACCGGCATGGCCATAGGGCTGGAGAGGGTCAGCTGTTTAGATATGTTTTCCGGTTGATGTATGGCCACAGAGAAGAGCAGTTGACGGGAATGTTTGCTGGAGGATTTCCCACTGGGCATCGCCTCTGGGGATGAGAGGCTCTGAGATAGTCAAGCCGGGCACTCCCAGCGATTGCGATTACGACTCAGATCGGTAAGCTAGGGCACCTTCTCAGTGCCAAATAGGGCCCCCTAAGTAGAGACCACTAGTGGGTGTATGGTGGGGCAAAGCTAGCTCTTGTTGGAGAAGGCGGCTAGAGTAGCGGAGTGGTGATATTCCCAGAACTTCAGGGAACGAGCGACTTGACGTCCTGTCGTGGATGTGGGATGGTTGGGCGCCAAGGGTCTCTCTGCCCTATTCTGCTGTGGCCCGACAAAGGTGGGGCCTAGCGTTATAGGGATCTGCAGTCTTGGTTGTGTGCAAGAGATAAGTGAGGCGTAACGGTAGTGTCCGTATGTTAACATATCACCCCCAAGATGCGCCTAAGTGGAGCAGAGACATGGTTCAACCTGCTGAGTTGAAGCCTCAGCCTCGCCTCACAGAGGGTAATTGTCGGTGTCCTTGGTTGGAGGTATTTTGCTGCTGTGCTGTGCTAAGTTCTGTTCATCAGGGCCGGGGGAGTTAGTTTCCAACATGGGGCCTGGTTCCGGGCCCTTCTGAGTTTTCAGTGTAGGGGTCAGCCCCACTGGTAGGGGAGATCCACCCCTCTTCCTGGGTCTCTCCACGGGGCGGTGAGGCATATGGGAGCGGTCATCTTTGCGATATGCCAGCGTTGCATACTGGAGGGTAGTGTGCGCCTCAGTCTAGGGCATGAGCATTAAAGGAACTCATCTCACCAGCCATCATCTCTCCGCCCTTCCCAGGCATCTAGAGGTGGGAAGGACGTCATGTTGTAGGGTGTAGGAGGTCCAACTCCTCAGCGGACCCCAGGGAGATCTACCCGGCCAAATGCTGTGTCCTCCGGCCCTGTGGTGCACTGCAATGGACCCTCAGGCACTCCAGGCCAGGCCCCGGTGCATCGTTGTCCCACGTGGCTCCTCCGCCACACCACCATGCCATAGGGCAGGTAGGCCGGCCTGCCGTATTTTTTATGTCCGAGCCGCTAAAAGACCTGTGACTCGGGCGGACCCCAGAATTGACTTTGCACCGGGGGGGCAATCCCCTCTGGTTGCCTGCCTCACTGTACGGTCCGCTGGGTTCTCAGCCACAATTGAAGCCACGGCTGCTGGAGCCTGAACAGGCCATGACTCCTCTGTGTTTCTGCTGGTGTCAGGCGGCGAGCAAGCACCCCGTCGGGTTCCGCCGTCTGTTCAGGGTGAAGAAGAAGCCCAGTTGGTAGCCCCTTAGTAGCTGGGGTCCCCTCTGCAATCTCTGTCCTGCTTCGGGCGTGGAGCACCAAAATCAAGCATCCTTGCTGCAAGGCTGCCAGACCACACCCCCCACCATTCACACTATTAATTGCAAGTTTGTCTCTGGCCAGAAGTGTATTGATTCCTGTATCAACCTCTCCTGCATCCTCTCGGCATCTACTGTTGGTCTGTGCCCCTTTGGCTTAAAAAACATTGCATGATGTAGCTGGCTTATCATTATAGCCAGAGGCTTGTGGAATAAAAGATGTTTGGTCACTATTTGAGTCTGCTGTATGACTATTCATAACATCTTTACAATATAACTGTCATTTGTGA
The DNA here is from genome assembly GCF_031143425.1 of Pleurodeles waltl. Classification (NCBI taxonomy): domain Eukaryota; kingdom Metazoa; phylum Chordata; class Amphibia; order Caudata; family Salamandridae; genus Pleurodeles; species Pleurodeles waltl. The sequence continues at coordinate 314,915,585 of NC_090444.1, read as the reverse complement.
AACAGATAATGTTTGTTAGAAATGGGGTCTCTAGTTGGCAGTCAGTTTAGACCCTATCCAGGTAGGGACCCTTACTCAATCAGGGTAAGTGAGTCAGACCAAAGATAATCCCTGCTCACCCCCTTCATAGCTTGGCACAAGCAGTCGGGCTTATCACAGAGGCAATGTGTAAACTATTTGTACTCACACACATACAGTAACAGTGGAAACACCACAAATGTTCTTCACACCAGTTTGAAATTATCCAATATTTATCTGAATAAACCAAGACCAAAACAACACAAATCTAACATACACAAGAAAATATATCAATTTTTAAAGTTAAAAAAGTATTAATCCATAGGACTCAATGGATGTGTTGATTTAGCACAAAGTACCTGGTATGCATCAAATATAAAGCCGCAAGAGAAGTGATGCTTCAGAAAAGCAAGCAATGAGTTGATTACTTACTCGCAAGTTGGGCTGTGTGGTGATTCTTTCCCCACCGGGTTGGTGATGCATAGATTCTGTGCCAGGACAATGATGCATTGACTTCCAACCGTGCAGCCTCAGCTCCTTACTCTGATGTAGAAGATCTGACGTCCAGGGATGATGTGTAGAAAATCCAGACACACGTCATTGATGGATCCACACTGAAGCAAGCAATGCAACGGTTTCATCAGCCACTGGCTCTGTGTCAGTTTTTCAGCAGCGCTGCATCGATTTTTCTTCTGCAACATCCATTGTGTGTGGATTTTTCTTTAGGTCACCATCTTCCATTTCCAATCGCCCAGGGACTGGAGTCGGCACCACTTAGCGAAGTCAGGACTCTCAGCAGAAGAGCCCAGGCATTGTCTGATGAAGTCTTTGATGTCCCTGAAACTTCTCAACAGGAGGCAAGCTCAGTTCAAGTCATTGGATAACCTTGGAAAGCAGGCTAGTCCTCACACTCCCAGAGCAGAAGTAGCAGCAGCAAGCAAGCACAGCAAAGCAACAGGCAGAGTTGCAGGTCCTCTTCAAGCACCTAGCTCTTTTGTCTGGCAGAATGTCCTCAGTCCAGAAGAATTCTGAAGTTGTGAGGTCAGTAGTCCAACACTTATACACATGTCTGCCTTTGAGTAGTCAAACTTCAAAGGAAAGTCTTTGTAGTGCACAAGGCCCTGCCTCTCCCTGTCCTGGAACCTGACACACTCAAGGGGGCTGGAGACTTCTTTGTGTACGGACAAGCACAATCCTATGCAGGAACAAGTGTCAGCTCCTCCCTCCACTCTAGTCCAGGAAGACCCATCAGGATATGCAGGATACTCCTCAGTTCCCTTGACTGCCTACAATGAATTCACAAACAGCCCAACTACCAGTCTGATCCAGGCGTGTATTCCACAGCCAGGCAGAGGCACAGAATGGTCAAGGCAGAAAATGCTCACGTTCTAAAAAGTGGCACTTTCAAACTTACAATCTAAAAACCAACCTCACAAAAATATGTATTTTTCAATTGTGAGTTCAGAGACACTTCAAACCCCACATCACAATCTGCTCCCAATGGGAAACTGTTCTTAAAAGTATTTTCAAGGCAATCCCTATGTTACCCTATGAGAGAGCTGGGCCTTGCAATAGTGAAAACAAAAATTAATTTGGCAATATTTCACAAACAGGACATATAAAACATAATAGTGCATGTCCTTCCTTTTAATAAACTGCACCCTGCCCATGGGTTTGCATTGGGCCTACCTTAGGGGTGACTCACATGTAGTAAAAGGGAAGGTTTAGGCCTTGCAAGTGGGTGCGCTTAATACGTCAAATTGGCAGTTTAAAACTCCACAAACAAACACTGCAGTGGCAGTTCTGAGACATGTTTACAGGGCTAGTCATGTGGGTGGCACAATCAGTGCTGCAGGCCTACTAGTAACATTTGATTTTGGGCACCTCTAGGCCACGTTACTAGGGACTGACTAGTAAATCAAATATGCCAATCATACAGAAAACCAATCACCAACCCAATTTAGACAGAGAGCACTTGCACTTTAGCACTGGTCAGCAGTGGTAAAGTGCCAAGAGTCCAAAGTCAGCGCAGTATCCAAAAAGACAGAGGAAACCACGCCAAGAGCTGACAAGTCTAACTTTGTGGTTAGCAAATAAATCCCTTATAGTTTCCCTACCTTTATTAACTAGTGTGCCTCCAGCTCTCTTTATGCCACCCACTAAACTAGCCTTTTAATACACGTCTCATCCCTAAGACTGCAGCATATAGTGCAGTTTTAAACTGCCATTTCGACCTGGTGAATTAACTCTTTTTGTCATGCCTAAAGCTTCCTTTTTAATACTTATGAATCACCTGTAAGGTAGGCCCTAACCACACAGAGGGCAGGGACCATAGTATTTAAAAAGGAGGATATGTGGGGTTATGTTTTACATGTCTTGACGGTTAAATATGACATGTGGGGTAATGTTTTACATGCCTCGGCATCTGAAAGATGTTTTTCACTGTAGTAGGAACTATCTGTTCCACTGACTAACACTGAGTTACCCTACTATAATTAATACATTCTAACATTGGATTAGGAGCAGACTGAACTACACTGCTCACACTCAAATTAATTGTAATTTAAAATCTTCTTTGATGGTGAAGTTAGATCCTTTACCACAATTTTGAATATGCCACTTTTAGAAAATTGTCAATTTTCTGTCCTAAACATGTGTGCCTTCTGCCAATGTCCTGGTTCACATGGCTGTGAATGACTCTGCTGTTGATGTTTGTGTATTGCTTCCAGACAGTAATACAAGAAGGGCTTAGGTGTGGACAGGATGGGCCATCTTAGCAGGATGAATACAGAGTGTCCCCACTTGCAATTCCAGCAACAGTTTAGAGCCTTGACAGGGAGTGAACTTCACAGAAGTAGATGTGAGGGTAGGACGCTTGGGTCCAGATATAAATATTTTACCTCCACAGCCACTCGTCCGAACACTTCTGGATCTGTAGAATTCACAGAAGGACTGCCCTGCTGCCAATGGAGTGCTTGAAGGACAGCCTTTTGTGTAAGAAGAAAGATTGGACCTGCTTGTCTTCATTACAGGCTAACAAGTGTGACTCCAAGGGTCAGGTGGCTGACACCCTTTGTGAGCTACAGGAACACAGCATGCTTCAGAGATCTTCCTGCAACTGCCCAGCTGACCTACTGGGCTATTCCCAAGCTGACGTGAAGAAAAGCAGTTGTCTTGAGGAGAAATCCTCAGGACATTTTCCCTAATTGCTAATGAGTGCTACAGGTAAGAGTGTGTCAAGGGGGATCCTGCCTGCCCTAAGAGTCTGCAGCTCCCCACAAATAGGCAGATACTGGGGATGGCCAGTGTGGCGCTTGGTGGGGTTGCCCCAGTTAGAATGGGGGAAATGGTTGATGTTTCCCTAGTGTCCCTTGATGAAAGAGATCGTGGCAAAGACCCATGTGCCTAGTAATATTAAAAAGTAAAGGCAGTAGGTCACCATCAATGGGCAGCATGTGGCACTTCTGAGATACACCAAAGCCAGCTTTGCTACTATCATGTGTCATTTGGTGCCTTCAGAGCAGATACTTCCCAAATCATTCCACCAGGCTGTAGAAGCTGACTACCTTAAGTGCAACTATCCTGTGGTTCTGGTTCCCTTTGAATGGTGGGAGTTCTTATGGTCCCAAAGGTTAGCCCTGAGTCCAGCTATGTCTGTGGATTGTCTGTCTGAGTACACCATCTGGAATGAGGTAGAGCTCTGGCTATAGTAGAAAGAACAGCAGCAACAGTTCACCTGACCTGCTCTTTGTGCTACATCGTCAATGATCTGTCACACTTAGGCCCATATTCATACTTTTTAAGCACCGCAATTGCGCGGCTTTTTGATGCAAAAGCGGTGCAAATTTACAAAATCCAATTGTATTTTGTAAGTTTGCGCTGCTTTGGCGTCAAAAAAGGACGCAAATGCGACGCTAAAAAGGTATAAATATGGGCCTTAGCCTCTGCCCTGTGGTCTCCTCTCCCACAAATGGAACTCTACACACTGGACTTTGAAGGTAGCATTAGCATGACTAACCAGGACCCTGTATCTGACCCACGCTCCATTGCAGTTGGCCTGAGCTTGTGATTTTTCCTTGGTCTAGGGAAACCAGACAACTGTGAGTGGTGCTTTGTGCATTTTCAGAGCTATTTTTCCTAAAAACATAAAAATTGCATATCTCTGTTTCTACTGATTGTATGTTAGTATTTCTAGTATCATTTTTCTTATTAAAATGTACTCTGTTTTAATAAATTGGTGTAGAATTGTTCGTGTCGTGTTTTCACCATTATTACTATTTGTGCACTACATATATACTTTACAAATTGCCTCGGAGTTAAGACTAACTGCTTTTGTGCCAAGCTTCCTGAGGGTTAAGCACAGGTTAATTTAGTGACTTTTGTGACTCACCCTAACAAGAACTGTGGTTGTTGCATGAATGGGGATTCCACCCTACTGAAACAATAACCCAATTTCTTACACAAGCAAAATCATGCCATGTAAGAAATATATGCAGCTGTTATCATGCATTAGTACTTCTGGAATCATGTTTTAGTAATACAATGGTAAATGGTGTTTGAAGCATGCTTTGCCTAACTAAACACTAAAGTCATGTAATAGCACATGACAGAAATGTTTTGTGATCAGGTCCTGGTTGTACTCAACGTTTGGATCCAACTGCTTCACTGCTGATCAGACAATTAAGACCGAAGGCTCATGGAGGCAACTCATGCTAAGGCATTGCTTTATATATCTATGAACTGAAGGGTAAACCTTTCTAATTTTCTAGTATATTTAGTGAGAAGTTTAGAGAGTGCCTGATAAACTATATTTCACACGTGTTAATTTGCCTTTGATGTTATTTTATTTCAGTGGTATTCTGCAGTGCATAGGCATTATGAATTCAACTGCATGCTGCTTAGAACACACGCCGAGTTTTATAAATACTTAATCATAATAATAACATGTAAAAGTATCAAGGGCATGACTAATTTAGTACAAAATTAGAAGAAAGCATGAAAATCAGCTTGCACAGCTTGTGGCATCTACTGTAGTCTGGTGGTACGTGAAAAGAAGCACACAGAGAAACCTTCATAATGTAGAACATGCAATGCCGTTAAAATTCTTCAAAGCAATTACACTCAAGCAAATTAGGTTCTCTCGTGTAGGTAGGGTATAGCACACTGAGAAAGAAAATTGTGCAGGAAAGAAGTAATGTCTCGTTCTACCATTCCTAAGAACAAAATCCTTCAAGGACTCCGTGGAAGGGAGAGCCTCTAGAAGAGTGCAAGGATGGCACTATGATCAAACGGCTTCCGATTTCACAGGTTTTTTCCATGAATAACCTGTGTTGGGTTGGGCAAAACTGTTTGCTCACTGTCAGTCACGGTTCTGACATTTACAGAAGTAATGATCCTGGGCTGTGTCATGAAAAGGTGCGCTGACTGTACACCTTAGTTTCAGACATTGCTCTGTCTAAAGGGTAATGGGCATATTTATGAGAACATTGGGCAAGCCTCTAAGTCATATTTAAGGTATTCGAAGCCACATTGCCTGGTTTTGAATAGCTTCAAAATCTGAAGTAATGTAATGCAGTGCAAATCACTGTTGCATTAACCTGTGCAAGGAAGTCACTCCATGGATCCATGTTTTTTTATGCATTCCCGGAAATACCAGACCTGATAAACCTGGGCATGCATCAAAAAAGATACGCCTACCCAGGAGAGGCATAAAGAGGAGAAATATCTCTTTCTCTTTTGATGTGTGCTGAAATCTGCAGCACATGGAGGAATATGCCTCAAATTTTAGTTTTTGTGCAGGAAGATGCCCCTTCCTGCACAAAAACAATCTTTCATGCAATGCAGGCACCCTTGCACAATTGTGCAAGGGTGCCTGCATTGGCGCTAGGCAGCCCATTGTGTGCCAGTGCAGGAATAAAGGACAGGAACACGCCGTATGCCTTAAATACAGCACACTCCTGCCCTTTCCCAGTGAGGCAGTGCCCGCAGCAAGGTCACATGACCCCACATATTTAATTCAGAAGCGCAGATTGATTTTGTAGGTGACCCAAAGCAGTGGAGTAAACAAAGTTCCTGTGTTGCACAAAGGAGAGAAACCAGCAGAGAGCCATACTTCCTAAAATGGCTTGTGTGCTGCTGCTTTAATCACATGAACTGGTGAACTAAAAAGACTGCCTTGTGGAATACATAATCAGGCACGGTGCACAGATGAGTGCGGACTGTCTTGATTTTCACACAAATCATGCCATTCTAAATATGTATGCCTAAACAAACTCAGAAGCATGCAAGCTATGTATTGTTTGAGAAATAAACACTTTTCCTCTTTTTCAATACCTCCTTCAGGAAGGTGTTAGTTTTTAATCTAAAGCCCAGCTTGCCTGTCTTAGTAGATCAGGTTTTCCTTCATAAACTATTGATAATACAACTCAGTAACGCCCCTGAACACAAGAGACAAAGGGCCAGATGTAGCAAAGGTTTTTACCCATTCTGTGTCTATGGGAAAAAGTGTCCGTACATATGGCCCAAAGTGTCACAAGGCAGATTAAAGCACTGATGCATTGTGAAAAGGGCACTTTTTGCATTCTGAAAGGGCTTATTTCCAGTGCAAAACATTTTTGGCTGAAAAGTTGATACCCTTGCAAGACACCACCCATTAAAAACTTGAAAATAAATTATTTGAGTTAGGGCATGTGCAGCAGGCAGCTCAACTCACAAACAGGGAAAGTCAACCAAGGTGCTATATTTCTGAGCTTTACTATCTGCACCTGGTACACTAACTTGAATCATTTCTGAGTTGAGTATATACATTTTAGAAAGTTCAAAGTCTGAAAATGTGCATAACTGTGTTCTGTGCACAGTTTCATGGTACAGTTCAGATTGTGGACATGCCAACTGTTGTCATTAGCACATGTGGGCATTAGACATGTTTTCATTGGTCAATGTTAATTTCTTAACTTTTTAAAGGTGAGGCAATGGATGACAAATGTAATATGCACACCTGCCTTAATCCCCATACAGGGCATGTGCATATTCTGATGAAACACGGCTCAACACGTGCAAATGTAGGTACACAAACCATTTATTGCACAAGTACACATTGTTCATTTTATGACCCATGGACCAATATTAAGATCTTATCCAGCATCTGCGCACATGCAGAAAATTGGAGCCTTTCTCCTGTTTTTTTATAAGATTTACTGCATACAAAATATTCACTGAAATGGCAACTCAACAAGATATCACTTGCACTCTGGGAGTTGCAACAGGGAAAAAATGGAGTTCAAACCATAGCTTTGATTTGCTGAGCTGTGCTGTCTGCTGCCCACGGACTTATTTGTGAGGTTACTTAGGACCTGATTTTGAGTTTGGCAGAGGGGTATGCCATCACAAATGTGACATATATCCGGTATGCCTAACTACATGTGCGTTATATTGTAACATATGTGACTGAGTGCCCATCTGATCTGCAGGAGCGAAAACACTGCAGACTGTGCTATTTCTTCAGAAATAGGTGTCTCTCTTCAACACCAGACAGCAAACACAGAGCAGGGCCATAATATGCCATATGGTCTGTGTTGAAGTTGGGTTTCTGGTTGGCTAGGGTATGCACCTTAGCCAGACAGAACCCATCCACTCTAGTCAGTGCGAGGAAGTTACACAGCCAAGATAACGCCTGCTCACCCCCTTGGCAGCTTGGCACAAGCTGTCAGGCCTATCCCAGAGGCAATGTGTAAAGCATTTTCACAACACACACAACACACATGACACACTATTCCCACCACAAAAAAAAAACACAACACCAAGTTATATAAAAATGAACTGTATTGTACACAACATCATTAGACCAAACACAACATGTCAGTAATACCCTGCTACCCAAGCAGTTGTCAGAACATTACACAGTACTATTACTCTGCAGAAATAGGCACTAGTCACATATAACACACAGCTTACTCATTATTCTATTCTGCAACAAAATCAGAAGTCAGGATACACATTACTACAGCAATGCACCTGTCATAAGTTTCTCCTAAATGCCCATAATAGGAACATCAGGAAATACATGGCAAGTCATAAAAACATATTAGCCTACAATGCCCATAAAAGGAACATTAGCAAATATATAGCAAGTTATACGAAACAGGTTAGCATCACATTCCCAGAGTACCTGTTTTCATGATGAAGCCACCTCCAATGCAATGAATAAAAATGGGGGCCCCCTGCACTCCTCTGTGCTAAAACAGGGGCTGTTTTTATGCTTGGGGGAAGCGGGCAGCATTCACCACCTCCGCTTTTATATAGGGGCCCCTCCTGGGGCCTGCACCTGAACTAAAGTGCGTTCCTCACAGCGCGAATGGGAGCCCCAGCGGGACGGGGGACCTCCGTCGAGGGTTCCCACCCGCCCGTGAGCCTGGGGGACCTGGTGCAGCGGGGGCCTCCAATGAGGCCTTCACCCCGTTCTAACAATTGCTCCTGCATCACAACATGGTATGCAAGCCTCAGACAGCCCACCCTGGCCGCAGCGGTGAAGGTACCAAAGGGAATGCCTGCCTGTGCCCTGGAGGCACCTAACTCTGCATGCCTCGCCCCGGGGGCACCACCAGGAGCACAGTCACTCCACTCCTTGGCTCCCAGTGACCTGGGGGCACATAACACACCACGCTTCGGATGCGTTTTCGGCCAATAAGCTGCCCGGGTCACGTGGTGCTTTTTCTTGCCCAACGGAGCGTACGAAGCACTCTCAGAGTGCGAAGCCTATAAAAAGAAAGCACTCCCCATGCACTTCATCAAATAAAAAGAAAGCACTCTCCAGGCACCAAGGCAGCAGGTAGAACACTTCTCCAGATGCTATACAATTAAAATGAAGTGTTCCTCCTGCACTTTAAACAGACAATGGCAGGGGCCACAGCACCCAGCCCTTGGGGGGACAAAAAAGATGTAGCAGAGGGTGGCAGGACCCAGTCCGTTGGCTGCAAAAAGGAGAAGAAAACAGAGGCAGTGCCTCCTAGTGGCCAAGCACGTCACATGTCAGCACAGCAGTCCAAGGCGGTTCCTGGTGAGTCCCTCCAGCAGCATTCTCTGTCCATTTACAAGCATTTTCAAGTGTCCTCAGTGTCTCCAAATTGTAGGGAAAAATCCCCTGTACTTATACTCAGTTCTTCTGTGGTTTAATAAAGAGGGGAGGGGAGGTTCCAACCAGTTTCAACTGGTTTCAGAAGTGTCCCCTCTATCCTCCAGCACAGGCTCCAGACATCATTTGGGGTAAACAAGCTCTTTGTATGAGGCCAGGGCACAGCCTTTACAAATTCAAGTGTACCCTACCTCCCCTTCAGCCCAGGAAGACCATTCAAAATGCAGATGCACCGCTGTGACACCTCCACCCTCCCAGTGTACAGGTTGTCTGAAAAGTATGCACAAAGCCCAACTGTCACTCTACCCAGATGTGGATTGGAGTCAAGCTGCAAAACAACAGAGAAATGCTGACTTTCTAGAAGTGGCATTTCTGTAATGATAATAACAAATCCACCTGAACCAGTAAGCAGCATTTCTCAATACCATTGCAACCATACCAAATATGCCCATGCTACCCCTCAAAAATAAGACAATACCCCCTACACATAAGGCAGGGCATTTCCAAAGAAATCCTATGAGAAGGCAGCACTGACAGCAGTAAGAAACCAAATAGGCTGTTTGTCACTACCAGGGCAGGTCACGCAACCAGGTACATGTCCTGCCTTCTACATAGATAGCACCCTGGCCATAGAGCTAGGTAGGGCCTACCCTAGGCTTACGTATAGTAAAAGGGGAGTTCTGGGCCTGGCAAGTAAATTTAGATGTCAGTTCCCTGTGGCAGTAAACTGCGCACACAGGCCCTTCACAAGCAGGCCTGAGACAGGTTTGGAAGGCTACTTCTGTGGGTGGCGCAAGCAGCGCTGCAGGCCCACTAGTACCATTTAATTTAAAGGCCATGGGTATAGGGATACCACTGTACAAGGGAATTACAGGTGAGTTAAATGTGCCAATTAGGTATAAGCCAATCATACTAACTTTTAGAAGGGAGAGCACCTGCACTTTAGCACTGATCAACATTGGTAAAGTGCTTGGAGTACTAGAGCCAACAGCAAGAGGTCAGAAATAGGAAGAAGGAGGCAATAAACCCCCAAAAAGGGCCAGGTTCAACAGTGTGTAAAAGGTCAGCACATTTAAAGAAGTAAAGCACTATTTAACTAAACAAACAGATAATTTAAAATGTAGCCACAATGAACCAAGCTAAGCCAAACTTAAAAAGACCAAAATAGACTGGCATTGGTCTTGGGTTGCTTTTGTTCTGGTTTGGATAATACCTGTCTTAGTAGTTCGAACTAACTTGTATCCGCTGGGACAAGACCCAAGCTAATTTGCACAATGTTCGTTCTAATCTGTGTTTGCATTATGAGTAAAAAAAAACACAAATGGAATGGGATGAGGCCCAGACTAATTATTGGTGGCTGAGATTAATTCAGGCATTCTATACACATTTTTTGTGACATTCTAAGTGCGACAGATATAAACAAATGTGGGTCCCATGTTTACTGTGCGACTGACACAAAGCTGCACTTGACTGAAAAGGCACAAATAGGCCGAAACTGGTCTGTGTTGTTTGTGTTCTGGTTAGGGGAGTACCTGGCTTGGCACTTCGGGCTGGAGCAGGACCAAGGATTATTTTCCTAACAATGGGTAAAATCTGAGATGGCCTGTTGGGTAAGAAAATAATATACTGGAATGAGGACTTAGTGATTACTAGTAGCTGAGATTATTTGAGCATTGTAATATATGAATCATGTTGACTGTCAGCTCTCTGGGCTGGAGAGGAATGATAGTGGTGGCAACAATGCTATTTATAGTAGAAAGCACTGGCTTTTTAGCTGTCTCTGCCAGGGAGAGTTGCCTATTGGCCACTCTTTTAAAATGGTTTGACAGTCCCATTTCACAGGTTCCTTTACCAATCCATTCTGGGACATGGATATTACATGGGTGTATCTGTGTGTGTGGATAATGCATATATTTGGACATGTGTAGCACAGGTGGCTACAGACACACTGGAATCCATTTTGTAATAGCTACCTCCAAGTGGTACCTGTATTGTAGGGTTTGAGAGACAACCCAGACAGCAGATTTGAATTTCACTGCATTTTCCTGGTCATCTTTAACTCTGCTTGCCAGCTTTGGGACCATAACCAGGAGAGTTTTGAGAGTATACACACAGACATTTAAATTCAAGAAATATTTTCTTGGTGGTGGTGAATGCTCAACAATATGGATTCACCTTTGCTTCAACAAAGCTTCCGGAGGGGACTAACTGCTGAGGAGTGGCAGTAATGTGCCTCTTGCAGAGGACAGCAAAACAGCTTAGGTAGTTGCAAACTGTTACAACTACTGTCCCCCATCAAGGACCAACACCATTCATGACAATGGGTGAGGTCAGGATTACCTCAGTTCACCTAAAGGGTGTAATGGTCCATGCAATGCATGAGATTTGACAAGCTTCCTGAAGATCTACCAAGTGCCTGCTATTAACAGCCAGTGCCTAGAAGCAAGATATTCTGATCAACTTTAAACTGCAGGTGGTCATTACAGCATTTTGCAATGTACCAGGAAGGAAGAACCCTACCTATTCACAAACAATGACATCAACAGTCTCCTCCCTCATGATTGCAATCAGGTTAGGCTTCTATCTCTATTTGGATAGGAGGTTGTTTTTGGGCCAAGGGATAGCCAGTGAAGTGGGAATAACTCAACCTCAAGCAGGCAGACCACCATACAGCCACTACACCCTCAGTATGAGTGCTGCCCATGCTCCATTGAATTTGCCACAACATTAATGGTCTGATCTGTGGGAAGCTAATTTTACTCTCGGACTACAAAACACATACAAATAGGAGAAAACTACAAATAAACCTCTACCCTGGTAACAGCTACCCTAGCCAAGGGTCGAACCTGCACATGGAATGGTGGAGCTTACTTTATTAAAAAGAGTTCCATACCAAATATACCACAATTGATTACTGAATGCAAATTTCTGATCAATGTGCTCACATCCTTCAAACCAAGCTGCATGACTCTTTTATTGACTGTGTCGCGTAGGTTCTCATTATCCTAATGAGACTACTGGATTCGGGCGCCAGAATCACCTGTACTGCAGGAGACTGAGTCTGATTCCACACCAGGTGACACCTGTCAGCCTATTACGGGTTTTGCTCCGACTAACTAGCAGTGCCTCATCTCCACCGAAGGGCAGGGATGATTGGTCAAGGGGGCGCATGACATAAATGACTCGTTCAGGGAACTCATGGTCACTCAGATCTCATCCGTTTCTCCCAGTTACATCAGTCTCACGTATGCAAGGACAATCAGAGGTAGAGTGTAGTTCAATAAGGTTTTGTTGAAGCAACTGCATCTTAGAAAACAAAAGATATATTATAATAACTTGGACGATTAATCATGACAGGATTACAATTGTGACAAGGAGATTAAAACACAAAAACAACACTACCATGTTGTCACTATGATTTTTAAGAATAGTTCCTACCCCAACTATGTTAGAGCACAGCATGTTCAGCTTTTATTATGCCCTTCAGGTTCCCCTGGGAAGACATCATCACTCATACCTGAGCAAGAGGCCTGTATTGTACAAAAGCAGCTGCAGCGAGGCACTCAGCAATCAGCATACAGTCGTGGTCATCTACGTGGAATTTCCCTCTAACGTACATGGGTCAAAGTAGTGTTTTATGATAAAACCGCGGATGCTCCTAGAAAGGATCCCCACGTAAGAGTGTGCATGTTGCTGTGAACATTGGAGACAAAGCGTACCACTTTTGCCAGCAACCTATCTCACTGCAGCCTTGAGAAAGCACAGAGTGAAAGAAATGTCTTGTTTAAGAACACAGTGCTGGCCTAGGTGAAGAACAGCTAGATAGAGAAAAACAAAACAAGACCGCAAATGTGGCTATTGTTAAAATAATATAACAAAGCTCAAATAAAACATATCTAGGTTAAAGTGCAAAGCAACAGGCCTAGTATGCTATATTATCATGTATAAAACTATAGCTAAAATGGACACACAACAACCGGCTTTCAATTGAGAGGACAGGACTTTGTTGTGGCTCTAGCTGCAGAGGTAGAACATAGCATTACATGGGTGCAAAAAAATGTAGCAATGCATCATCTTTTACTGACTTATGACCATAGGTAAAACAGGGGTGATTTCACGCTCACTTGCTCTTCAGCCTCTATAGTGCAGATCGGGTGGGCCCTGACCTACAAAATACAATAATTTGTTTCTCCTAAACTTATTGGAGAGAATTTACAAGTGCTGCATAATGCAGATGATACTGCACTGCTTGACTGCATGAGCACTGGAATACACTTGAAGGGCATTTAATGCAGTAGATGATTACAACCAGGCCAGTAAGTGGATGCTGAACACCAAATAATTGAGGGTTTTGGTGTTCTCTGAAATCACAGATATTGGGTGGGTGGAAGATTGGTAGGAAAGTCATAACTGCTACATTTACTTATAATTACTGAGGAATTAGTGTGAGGGGGGCAGATGTGCTAAACATTTTAACAGTTTTAATAGCTCCAATTCCGTGCTTGTGACAGTTAAAATGATTTTTCTAAACACTACTCCTAAATTTGTAATCAGAAATGTGCTAAAATTGAATCTTGATTCAATATCTGGGATGGGGTGTTGTCTCAGTCCCTTCCAAATTTATAGGTGGTCATTATGAACATGGCGGTAAACACCGCCCCGCGGGCGGTGGCTGTAACTACTGCCAACATGCTGGCAGTCCAGATCACCAAATAATGAAGCTAATGAGAAACAAGTGGTGGTCCATCCACACACTGCCATCTTTGTAGTCCTGAGGAGGACGCAGGAGGCCACCCACAGGCCGGCGGAAAGGTCGTACACGCCCACCAAATAATGAAAAACAAGACCACCATCAGTTCTAGGGCAGGAACTACCACCAGGCAAAGCGTGGCAGAAACTAACAATATAAAAGGGCATACTCACCGGATGCACACACAACACGCCGACACAGACATGGAGAGAGAGTTGGAAATAATGTCAGTGCTGCTCCTTGCCATATACCTCCACGACTGTGACCACCGATAAAGACAGTAATCACCGCAACCTAGTACACATGGGAAGAAAGCGCACAGTTACACACCGGCCCCACCCACCCTGCAACGCACTCCCAAACCCTCCCACATCCCAAGCCACACATACCAAAACAAGATGTATTTGCCAGACATAAGGCAACAAAGACCTGCAGCAAAGTACAGACATGTGCATACCACCCCCCCCCACAGTGTAATGCTGAACAATGTCATTATATTGTGCCAACTGCACTACTGGGCACTCAAATGTATTCACATGGAAAAAACGTAATGTCCAAAGAAGGCCATTGGCCAGTCCACTGTAATTACCCTGAAGGGCCAAAATAGGCCAACTTGACTCCCACATATGCAAAGGGTTCTCCACTGAAAAGGGGCATCAATGGGGCAGACATGCACCTCAGGAAACAGGGTGGAAACAGGAGGCAGTGGGGTGGATACTTATGTATGGAAGGGGGGGCTTGGGCTTAGGTTTGGGAGGTGAGGGGGTTTGGGCTTTCCCTTGGGAGGAGGGGGAGTGGGCTTGGACCTCGGGGTGGCAGAGGGACCTGGGGCAACACAGGGGCTCTTCCTCCGTGGAGAAGGGGCACAGGAATGGGAAGGGCGGGCTGGGGCAGACTTGGACGTGGAAGGAGTAGTCTGGGCAAGGAGATGGCAACGTTTAGGGATGAGACAGTTTGGCCAGTGGGTTTGAACAGGTTAATATTGGAGACAAAAAGCTTCTTAGGGGCAGTTGGAGGGGATCTGGAGGCAGGACTGGGAGTGGAGGTTGAGGGAGTGCTTCTATCAGATGTAGATGTGCTGGACATGGATGCTGGTGCCTGTAAAGTATGCTGATGTGTGGTGCATGTGTGTGGTGTGGATATCAGTAAATGTTTGAGTGTTTTGGGAGGTGGGGGGTAGACACAGTGGGACAAGACGAGCTGCAGGTGTACATGGACGTTGTCTGGGTGTCTGCAGGTCTGGTGAGTGTGCTGCAAGTGTCTGTAAATGTAGTGGTGGTGAGTGCATGTGTGGTGTCTGGGGTGCATGTCTGGATGTCAGATGTTGTGGGGACTGCATAAATGGGACAGCAGCAGTGACTGAGGGTGCAGTGCATGGAGAGGTGACAGACAGGGTGGCGGGGAGGTTGACACACTGGGGGAAGTGGATGTTGTTGTGTGTGCTTTGGTATATTGGGTGTGTGCCTGCCTGTGGTGGGAAGTGTGGTGCTTGTGTTTGTCTGTGGGTTTCTTGTGTGTTGATGTGTGTGCATGGCTGTCTTTACGTGTGCTTGGGATGGGTGAAGGGAGTGGGGTGCTGTGGTGGGAAGGGGAACGGAAAGACCAGGGACGCTGGCTGCCATCAAAGAGGAGGCCAGAGCCTGAAAAGATCTCTGTAGGCCAGACATGGCACCGTGAATGCCTTCCAGGTATGCATTGCATTGCTGCTGCTAGGATGCTAGCCCCTGGATGGCATTCACAGAAGAGGTATCAGAGTCACTACCTCCAGTGGTAGTTGCCTCCCCGTGGTACTCAACTCACCCTCCAACCCACTGGTCCCTTTGGCGTCGCTCGACTATGCCTCCTTGGAACCGTGGGCTGCTGCATCCCCATTCAGCAGTGCCTCCGGGCCCACGCCGGATGATGCTAATGTACACAAAGGACACAGGAGCACAGGGGTGGGGAAACTAAACAAGGGATAACTTTGTCAAATCCTGAATAGAGGTACATGTTGGCTCACACACACTCCCATATAGGCAACCCATCTACACGCAGCACCTACAACATACATCATGACTGTGCCCCTGACTAGTGGCCATTACCCCAGAATACACCACATTACCCACAGAAAACACGGACCTGATACACTGTGTGGAGTACACCCATGAGAGTCCAAGTCCAGCCAATGCACTTACAAGTCCATGAGTCCACAAAGCATACCAGATGACAGAAAGGGGACCCCTCCATGTGCCTATGGAGACTGCCCAAACTAGCTCTCACACCATTCCAGGGACTTTAAGGGGGAAGGGCTGCGGGAACACATCTGTCCAAGTGCCTGCCCTAGAATGCATACATACCACAGCACCAACATACATCCTTCAAAGCAGTATCACTACAGTGTTGGTACTCACCCCTTTGTGGCTGCTATGCTCCCTTCAAGCACCCATCCAAATCCAGATAGGCCACCACCAGATTGCGGTCCATTAGGGGAGTCAGAGTCTGATGGGCATCCCTTCCTCGTTGGGAGGCTTTCTCAGCTGGGCCTCTCCGGTCTTCCTGGCCCAGCACCACAGGTCCTCCCACCGCTTCCTGCAGTGGGTGCTCCACCGGTTGTAGACCCCAAGGGTCCGCACCTCCTTGGCAATGGCTTGCCACAGGCCTTTCTTTTGATGGGCACTGACCTGCATGGGACACACAGAGCAAAAAAACCTAGACGTCAGTATGTGTGCACCGAATACAGATAACATGTTGTTCCCTATGGAACGGCCATCGTTGAAAGGCAAGTTATCAACTCACATACAGTACATGCCAGACGGTCTACAGCTGGGCAGTCACACAGCGAACCCACTTGCATACAGGCATCTGCCACAATCACACACATCTAAGGATGACAGATGCCAAATCACCTGCTCCTCCGGTCGCCCATACAACTTGGCATACAGGGCTAGGACCCCGTCCACCGGCTTCTCCGGCTCCTCCACGGTTAAGGCCAGAGCCCTTTCCACTGTGACCCGCACCATCGCAGGGACCAGAGTCAGGACACAACAGCACACTCAGTGGAGTACTACCCTGCATGGGAATCAGGAGTCAAGTGTCAAGGGTCTGACAAAATGGCATAGGTATCGCGATGGTGTGCTCCGTCACCGACGGCGGCAATCATGATTGGCCCAGGTTCCCCATTGACAACCATGTAATCCAATGATTGGGTGCACGGCGGTGAGCACCACCTTCCACCATGACGACTAACGCCAGCGGAATGAAGTTACTTCCACTCCCTCATACCTGGATGGCAGAAGGCTGCCATTTTGCTACCACCACATCACCATAGCCTGGCCAGGGGCCTCATCCAGGGCCTCAAAATCTCCGACCTTAGTCGCTTGCTGACATGAGTCTAGGATCCTCACATGCACCCATCTTTCGAATTGTGTCCACACTGGGTTGCCAGTCAACTCAGCACACATATGCCTGAAGGTGTACTTCATACTTTGCGGCTGTGTGTGTCACCTACATGTCACACTTACAAAGATACAGTGACATCTTGTGATGCAAGTGTATGTTTACACTCAAAATGTGTTCTAGACCCCCTCATAGGTACAGACCTATGTGGCGAGGAAGGGCCCCATCTGTTTACAGATCTCTGGTTGATTTGGAAACTATGGAGGAAAATCACATCATTGTCACCTACAGACTCAAAAGAGCTACTGTCCATGACCTCTGTGCATTAATGGATCCTGTACTGAAACTGGATAATTAGAAAAATCATGCTGTCCCTACAACTGTGCAAGTGCTATCTGTACTCCATTTTTTTGAACACAGGCTCATTTCAGGTGACAGTGGGTGCAGGGGTCTCACAACCAATGTTCAGCCTAATCCTATCAAAATTCCTGGATGTATTCATCCAACACCTGCAAACATATGTCCAGTTTCCCCAAAGGGCTGAACTTCCTGTCATCAAATCTGGATTTTATGCCTTTGCTAACATATCCCATGTGATTGGTGCCATTGATGGAACCCACATAGCTCTCATACCCCTAAGAGTAAATGAACAGGTGTACAGGAATCGGAAGAACTATCACTCCATGAATACACAATTGGTGTGTACTGCCGATCAGTACATATCACATGTCAATGCCAGGTTCCCAGGCTCAGTCCATGATTCCTTTGTCCCGAGAAACAGCAGTGTACCACACTTGATAGAACAACTACAAAGGGACAGAGGATGGCTCCTAGGTGAGTGCGTATGATGCTGTATCCGAACATAGCTGCCAGTCAGCCAATGTGCATGTAAAGTTAGTTTATTAGGGTCCTGTTTAACCCACTTTTGCAGGTGATTCTGGCTAGCCCAACTTGCAACGGCTCCTAACACCTGTGAGGAATCCCAGAACAGATGCAGAGAGGAATTATAATGAGACCCATGGATGTACTAGGAGAGTGATTGAGTGCACTATAGGTCTCCTGAAGGCTAAATTTTATTACCTCCATCTCTCTGGGGGATCCCTGTGCTATGTCCCTGACTAGGTGTATAAGATAGTGATGGCCTGCTGCATGCTGCACCACTTGACTGTGAGGAACGTTGTCCCCCTTCTGGAAGAGGAGGGTGCTGTCCAACCAGCCCAGCAAACTCAGAGAGGGGATGGAAGTAGTGATGAGGAAGAAGAGGGGGAAGATATCAACTCCATGAACCTGCTGATCCACCTATGCTTCCAGTGACTATAAGGTACTGTTCAATGATGCTGATGTCTTCACTGCATTGTTTAAGTTTGACTAATGTAATTGGTAATGTGGTGTCTATAGTCAGTGACACTGTAAACTGATGACTAAGGTGGCATGTGCCAGGTAACCCAATATTATGTACAGTGTGGCATACTTCAGACACTACAGTGCGTTGAATCCCTCCTGCAATAAAGGTATGATTATGAAATTGACTGGCTAATGCATACACACTCACAATTGATATCTCATATTGATGAGGGACACACAATTTGAGTTCATAGGTGTATTTATTAAGTGACAAAATATATATATTTCAAGGGACAGTGATAGGGAGGGGGCACATGGTGCACATCCATACTCAGGTACGTTTGCTCAGCTGTTGGTAGCAGTGGGTTTTGTTTCATGTTGCGATTGTTAGATGGTGTGATGGCAGTGGCAAGATAACAAGGGGGCACAGTGGCACACAAGGATGACAATTGAGGGCACAGTCACTTCCTAGCGGTGGTCTTGGTCTTGGCTGGTGTTTCAGTGGCATGTCTGGGTCTGAGGGTGCATTTGCTTGGCTGGAGCTGGGCTGCAGGGGTAGGGGCATTAGTTTCCTGTGTGTCCTCTGGCAGTGCCGCCAGTAGCTGCTGCAGATGTGGAGGTCAGGGCAGTGACTAGTGGTGGGGGCTTGCAGGTGGGTGGAGGCTTGCAGGTGGATGGAGGACTCAGGCTGGCTGTGGTACTGGTGCTGCAGCACCCCTGCATGGTGGCATTAAACTGTTTCTATTGCCCCATGGCCTCCTGGTGGTGTGCTACCTGCAGCCACTGATTCTGCTCCAAGGTGGCCAGGATCTGGCCTATCCTGTCCTGAGTATGGTGATATGCTCCTAGGACCTCAGATATCTCCTCTTGGGCTGCTGCATCCATTATTTGGCCACCCCCCTGGGCCACTTATGTCCTCTCACTGGCCCTAGCGCCCTGTGTCTGTGTCCCCTGCACAGATCTGGCAGTACCACTTGCAGTTGGCCTTTCATCATCCTGCCTGTTGGTGGGTGGAGACTCTGGCCTCTGTACATGTGGGCTGCCAGCCGGTGGCCAGGAGACACTGGTGTGGGGTTGTTTGGCCAGAGCTGATGATGATGGCTGGGTGGTAGGGTTGTCAGTGGTATCCTGGGATGGGCTTCTGGTGGGTGACAGTCCAGGACTGTGTGATGGGCCAGGTTATTCCTCAATTTCTATACATCCCTCTGCACTCTCCTGAGTGGGGCCTCTGTCTTCCGTCCGGGTGGCATGGGTGGTGGTGCCTGTGGGAGGGGAATGGACAGGTGGCTGTCAGGTAATTTTTCTGCAATTGATGCACTGCTCTGCCCTATTTTGTGCTTCTATTCCCCTGTCGTTGCATGCAAGGTCCCTTTGTGTACATTTCTCTGCATTTTATGTGGGGGGTAGAGGTGCATTGTGGGTGCTGCAGTGCCACTGGGAATCCATGCAGGGGTAGGTGACTGTGCACAGGGGACTGGATGGAGGTCTGGTTGTGGGATAGTGGGCATGTAGGGGAGTTTGAACTGGGTGTTGTGGACTGGGTAGGGGGTGGGGTCCTGGTGGTAGTGAGAGGGGTGGGGTGATACATGCACTATAGGTGGAGTGACTATTAATGTATTGTAGTTGACTTACCCGAGTCCAGTCCTCCTGTAAGTCCCGTGAGGCCCTCTGGGTGCAGGATATCCAGGACCTTCTCCTCCCAGTTGGTGTATTCTGGGGGTGAAGGTGGGGGACCTCCACCAGTCTTTTGTACGGCAATGTTGTGCCTGGATGCCCTTGACCAAACCTTCCAGCTCAGGTCGTTCCATCTCTTCTGGAGTCACCCCTTGTGCATGGATGGCTTCCCAATGTGTTGCCCTTGTTGACAATCGTCTGCCATAGCTCCATCTTCCTGGCCACGGGTCTCTGCTGCACATGTGCCCTGAATAGTTGTGGCTCGACCCTGAGTATTTCGTCTACCATGGTCCTTAGCTCCCTATCTGTGAAGCAGGGGTGCTTAGGGGGTGCCATAGTGTGTGTTGTGGGTGGGGTGTTGTGGGTGTTTTGGTGAGGGTGCTGTTGTGTGGTTGTGTGTGTGGCTTATAAAGGTGTTTGGGGTTTTTATGTGTTTTGGTGGTGTATTTGTGCATGTGACTTGTGTTATGTTGTGTTCAGTGTATGCGTGTTGTGTTGTCAATCTCAGTTGTGCTATTGGTGATGCAAAGGGTTGTGGAGTATGTGTGTTGGTGTTTTATAGTGTTGTGGTTGTGTGTCAGGTGTGTGGGTTTCAAAGTTGCCAATGTGTGTATTTGATGTTGGTGGGTCCCATTGCTGGCGGTGGCGGCCTGTATCGCCAATGGTCATTCAGCATCCAATATCCGCCACACTAATTTGTGCTTCCTTATTTGGTGGGTGGAGGATTTGTCTGCTTGGCGGTGGCTGGTAGGGTGTACTGCCTTTCCGCCATTGTATGCCCTGGCGGTGGGTGGAGGTGTCAGGATTTCTGGAGGTTTGACTTTTTGGCATCATAATTTGGCAGTGTCCAGTCTACCGCCACTGGCGGTCTTCTGTTTACCGTCACCATGGCGGTAATTCCTGCCAAGTTAAACATGATGGCCATAGTTTGTATGAGATGTTTGAATGCAGTGTGACTAAAAACTTGAAAGAGGTGGTAACCCGTGCATAAAGTATTGTGCATGAAAAAAAATTATGAGAAGTGGACAGTAGTCCAAGGAAACAGTGTCAGTTCTTAAACAATCTTAAAAAAATGATTTTTTTAAACATGACCATGTCCTTTAAAGAAAATGGAATGCATTTTTGAAAAACGTTTACTATATTAAACATTAATCATAGAGATAGTGGCCTCTGTTTAATCAGATTGAGTAGCATTTTACTATAAAGCTAATAGATATAACTTAGGTTGATCAAATCACAACTCAGTCCTATTACTTTTTTTCGTATGAACTGACCTAGTGGCAAATAGGCTGGTTCATAAAAATATTTAATGGTCACAAATTACTTGTCAAAAATTGTAACCAGTATTTTTTTGACCAGTGAATAGTACATCTGGCATGCATTCTCTAATTTTGAAGGTTTTCCAGGGAGTACCATTTAATCCATTGACCAAATGCTTAAGCTCCTCATCCTGGGTTGTATTTTGATGGGAATCTCTGACTCAGTGGAGCGCAGTGCCTATTTTTATAAGAGTGCAAAGTGATTTCCTTCAATACAAAATTCCTCACAGTTTCACCCTTATTTTCAAACAATACAGATCGGAAACAGTGAGAAATGTCGCCTCTTTCTTAGATTTGCTCGCTAAAGTAATGCATTTACGCAGTGAAATATTGGATTAAATTAATGTACTTTATTCACTGCAGGTGCCTAAAACCGGATATTAGGTTCTGCGCTGTGCCAGTGAATCCCATCTTGTTATGGCCCCAGGCATACACAGTGCTGTCTAAAGTAGATACAATAACAAATAAGCACTAACTGTAGCAAAATACATTTATTTTGTTGGTGGTTATTCGGGGGTAGTTCCAGGATATGGTTCTCCACACTTAGCATATCCCAAAGTTTCCTTTTCTCTCCAGAACCTAGGGCTATGCACAGGCTTTTTTAAGTGAAGTGACCCCTAAGAGAGAAAGACTGAGTGCTAAGACCAGCAAAAGATCTGTGGCTTTTGCAACCTGTCAGGAAGGTTGATTTATAATTATCTCAATCACCTCATGATTCTACCTATGACTCAGCTCAGGAACAAAGGATCCTATTACCGAAGGTGAATATATATGTGAATAAATCTTCACATGTACACTTACTATTACATTTTGTTGTAAGTTTTTTGCCTATCGGTCTTCACCATTTCCAAGTGAAAAAGTATTTCAAAATGTAGACCGAGAAGTCCCTATCTCCTAAATTCAGAGTTAGAGTCTAATTTACCAATGTAACATGAAAGCATAGGTCTCAACCATCAGGGCGAAGATCTCCAGTCGGTAAAATGTAGGGAAATGTAAAAAATATTATTAAAAAAACAATGGTAATAAAATAATGTTTTCTTATAAATTGCATTGTAAATCAATTGCGTATGTTGCTTTAAATGTAGAACAAAATGCAGAAATTGCAGCAGAACTATTACCTTAATTTTCAATTAAACACTTAATTAATTTAGAGATTAATTGAAGATTGAATTTTGAAAACAAACCTAAATACAAATATTTTATATATTTATTACATATTCAAAATTGCTAAAGTTTTTGAAGAATCAATTTAAATTAGTTTTATTATGTTAAACAAAATTAACGGTAAATACATTTTTATATAAACATTTGACATAAACATAATATTGTGTTTTTTTTTATTCAAATACAATTTTAACATTACATTAAATGTAAATACATATCTAAATTGTGTAAATAAATGTATTTATTTTTACCTTATTTTTAATGGGGTTCTATGCCCAGCCGATTCATCATTATTTTCTATGGAAGGGTATTGCAATAACTTTGGTTGACCATGTGTGGTGCTAGATTTACTACAGGTCTGAGCTGGAATACCTTTATGACTGTCTTGGGTCCTTTTTAGCTGTATTAACTAAAGAAATGCAGTTTTTGAACATCAATGGGCTTACTCTTTTGTGGGTGGAAGTGTGTCCTTCCCTTAGACCTTCCTTCACCCTCCTTTAACCCTTCCTTTTTATGCTTAAAACCCCTCCCACTTAGTAATAAGTATTTCCCATTTTCCAGCCACTTCCCAATCCTTCCCACATTTAATTTTAAAACGTATGTTTGAAGAGATCTCTGCAGTCAGGGCAGAAATCTCCACACATGAAATGTAGGAGAGGCAGGGGTGGAGACCTCTGCATGTGGGTTTGTGAATATAATTTGTAGTATGTGAGCAGTACTATTGTAGTAGTACTAAATGTACTACCAAATGCAATTTGTAAATAGGCCTCAAAGAGTAGAGAGCAAAGAGAATGGTGAAGTGGCCCAGAAGAAAAAGGACTATGGATCTGATTACAAGTTTGGCGGTCCTACCGCCATTCTGCAGCAGCGGTTCCCAATTTCTCTGTGGAATTGGTTGTCTCTCACCCGCAGTATTTAAATATCATCGCTCACCCAGAGGCAGTGTCTCTGATGGCGGGGGCCAGTGCAGGAGGCTGTAAGCCATTTAAGAAATATTTTTTTCAAATGTGTTGATGCAGGTATGTACATTTTGACTAAATAAGTGTAAACATGTGCACATATGCAAGACTTGAAAAAATACCTTGTACAAATACTTTTCCATTGCTAGAGACCAGGCCATATTTGCCTGTTCCAGTCAATGGGAGAAAAGTGTGAAATGTACTTACCTGGATTTCGTCCACCGTGAGGTATTTTCTTTGGGTCATGTTTCTGCTCTGAAGGAGGGCCCTGAACAAAGGGGTCCATGTTGGAGACTGGAGGGAAAAAAATGAAATGTGGGAGCTTGCAAATCATTTTCTTTGATTCTGCCATCTCTAAGCAGGCGGTCTCCCTGCCACAGTCGGCTAGACAGAAAGGAACTTCATAATCTGGACAGTGGGAACTTTGTCTGTACCGCCCTCTGAAAGCTACTTGTCACCATGCCAACGTCAAGGTCGGCGAATGGCTGACAGAGTCTGTGTGACTCCGGCGGTCTCTCGTTCAGCAACCCACCAATGTCATAATTCAGTGGCCGGTCCACCTAGTTGCCAGCCGGGAATCTGGTGCCGTTTCGACAGCAGTACCCTTTTAGCCAAACTCGTAATCAGGCCATGTATGTGAAAGAGGCAATTCCTACTGTGTCTCCACAAATCAATACTCACAAGCAACTCCCAAGAAACGGAAGGTAGACAGACAGATATGTAAACACTAATTTGCGAAAAATGAGTTCATTGGTCAGATTCCTGTTCGTAAATAAAAATTTGGATTGTTAAATAAGAAACGCCTGCACGATTTCAAGAAGGAAGAAGTGTCCAGAATAGGATTTAACCCTTTACAAATGAGAAATTTCAGGTGAGTTACCACTTTTCTGTTTTAATTTCACTACCCAAATAACCACAACTCACATCTCCTTTCTATTCCATTAGACTCGGTCTTTACTGTTTTTTCGCTGTCACATCCCCCAGAGAAATGTGTGAATTTTGAAACAAAAACTAACTACTTGTGGCAAAGTTTCAGACTTTAACAATTATAACAGTACTTGGAAGCTCTGTCTGAGACACCGAGAAATAGCTCTGCATTTTACAGCACGTATAAAAATAGAACGACAGAATAAATCATATTTTTGCAATCTGAAACGTCAAAACACGGTTGAGATTCTTATTATGTCTCATTTCTCAGAACCAAATGTCCAAAATGTAATGTCCTCCTCAACGCAAAGGACAAATATGTGATGGGATTCGCACGGACAAAACCTCATTTAAGGGTCCGAAGTCATGGGGAAGAAACTCATTGAAGCCACACTCAACTGTTCAAGATGTATTTTTTCTAGTGTGGTCAATCATGTTATTAACAATCGTTCACCATCGGTTCTGCATTTCTAAATGAAAGCAGTGAAATGTAGCACCTGTTTCCATCTCACCTTTCCTGCTATGGAGCCGCAGGAAGGAGGAACGCGTGGTGTAGAAGGGGACTGATTGCTGCGTGATCGTGCTATTCAGTTTCGACCACAGAGTAACATTCAAAAGAGAACACATAGGCCTTTTCTTTGAAACAGCTTCTTCCAGAGATCAGTGGAGATCACTCTTTGATTAGCTGAAACTATTATGTTCCCTTTGAAAGTGCCATGGCAGTATCCGATATTCAGTTTTAATGTTTATTGCGTAGCTTACCACCTTGGCTTTATTGTTTGTGCCCCTCTTCTTAGACAAAAAGAAAGGAACCACTGACCTGCCAAACTAGAACTACTGTTCGGACTATCCCTGTGTTTTTTTTCTATTATTATGCCGTATATTTGGATAGTTGTTCAGTAACAGAACATTGCAAGGCAGACAATCTGTTCAAGGAACTCGGTTATAAAAATGTTATAGGAGGTTACTTCAAACGGTGTTGTCAGGTACCTTGCTGGTAGAACATATAATACCACCAAGCATGGTGGCAGGCACTCCTTGATTTTTAACTATCTTTTTCCGAGGTGTAGAAATAATCAAGAGGAATATTCGCGTTTCGTATCTGAAACGATTTAATGTTTTAAAAATGTAAAAAGGTGCACTGTATTTTTCTCCTGTTATGAACACACATTTACAGTCTAAAATGGGTCCCTGTCTACGCCAAGAAAGCCACTTATGCCCTTTCTTGTCTTTGTTCCCTATTTTTTGCCTTTGGGGTCATATATTTATAAGGAGCTGCAAATCCAAATGCTCATAATTTGGAGAAAAAAAATCTTCAAACTATGGGTAGATATACCACAGTCCAAATTTATTAAGATTTTTGGTTGGGGGTTGCGTCAATTTTTTGTTACACTCCTGGAGCAAATTCTATTTTGGGATTTACAAAGCCACGCAAAGCCCGATTTGATCTGACTGTGTAAAAGAAAACCTTGCATCAGGTATGTGTTACAAGGGTGGAACATGAACATTCCCGTACTTCCATCCATGTATTGTGATGCAAACCCATACTTAGAAATACTTGTGGACATAGGTTTGTGCTAAAATGGTGCACTTACCCAAGGTTAGTGTAATGAGAAGAAATACTTTTATTTCTTCTCGTTTTTACCTTTTTTAGATGTCCGCACCACACATACAAAGGGGAAACAGCTTCAAAGGATAGATTTTGTGCAAGAAAGACTCTGAAGAGGGATGCATGAGACACAATACCCTGAGATCAGATAATTTCTTTATTTCTTTATTTTTTAAATAGTTTTATTGACATTTACCTTTTCAAGGTTTCAACCAATACAGTATAAGTACAGCCTGACATAATCCGTGTAGAGTACATATTTCTAGAAGAACTGAAAAGAAAACCATTATAGCAACATATAATACTGTGGTCCATGTTTGTGGCTCCCCCTCTGAATGGATAACACAAAGAGAAATGAATGGTGTCTATGATTGAGGAGGCAAGGAGTATTTTGCTCTCATGGCCGAGATCATTTATGAAAGCAGAAGTTCGGGATTGAAACCTACTTTTGAGGTACCAGAGCTTTTTGTCCTTTACAATGTGATTTGGGTACTGGACATGTGAAAAACACTTTTTCAAACATGTGTATGCTTAATTATTGCCTAATTCGTTTCCAGAAGGATGTGCAATGGAGTCACAAGCAACTTAAGCCTTTATTTTTCTCCTTTCATTTTTGTAGTCTGCTTTTGGGTGTAACATCAAGTTATTAAAGCTTGAGTTTAAGCTACAGATGCTAAGTTAGCTGGGTGTCAGGGATTTCAGGTGACCTCCATTTCGTAGCCCCAGCTTCGTTGTGCCCTAAACATACCAGTCATTAGAAGGACAAAAAGGTGGTAAGAACACAGACTTGTGCTGTGTATTCCTGGAATTTTAAAGCTGCCTTTTCTCTACCCGTGGCTGTTTATATTTGCACTCTTGGTTTCTGTGCAATTTGTACTGCTGATTTTTCTACCCATGACCATTTAAATCTCTCTTCTAGTTTTCCCATGTACCGTCCCAAGGCCTGTGTTTTTAAAAGGTTAAAAGGCAAACTAAGGGCCTGAGTAAGATCCTGGCAGTAACAGTACCAGCATCGCTTTTCAGACAGAAAACACATCCGCCAGCTTGTCAGTCCACTTGCCTAATTTAGATGTTGGCAGTCCCATGGGCAATGTCCGTTGGGTCCCGCATTGTCCTCTCTCTGTCAGCAAACCTCCACCAGTACACTGCCTGCAGGACTGTAATATCTGCAGCAGAAACCCACCAGCCTGATGGTAGGGAAGAGCCCTCCATTGTGGCGGTCAGCAGCTCAGTAGCTCAGCCGCAGTACATAGAAATACAATGCCAAGACCACCATCGGCTTGACAGAGTACTCGGCCGCGACCACGGCAGATTGACGGTAATACCATTAAGATCTACATAAGGCCCTAAATCTCAGAGGCTATGCAGAGTGTGTTTGAGAGAGTGCTTATTCTGCTTTATGGTTTGAACTAGGGGTGGGTGGAAAAATTAACTCTGCCGGTGGAATTGGAGGAAATTAGTAATTCTGCATTACTCTTGTAACATGGAATTACTAAAATATTCCTATGCTCCCCCAGAATTATTGACTGCCATGATGGGCAACATGTGAAGGCTGCCTGTTGGGGGTTGTACTTTGCTGTGTTTTGTCCAGGATTAGACGCTGTACTCTGAGGGCGGAGATTATAGCCTCTTTGTTCTGGACTCAGTGCCTCAAGTCTTTCAGGAGGTTATGATGGGAGGGGCTGCTTTTTAGGGGCATGGTTAACCTAATGTGCTTTAGCAGTAAGCAGAGCACAGTAGTAACAGCACTGAGAGGTCAGATGGTGCTAAGAAAGGGCCTATGTTGTGAGGGGCTCTTGCAGTGGGGGAATTTCCTGGTGTCAGGGACGGGCAGTTTGTGCCACAGCAGCTACCTTGTGTGTCCCGGGAGATCCCCTTAGAAAGGCCTCAAAGCTTAGCAGAGTGTGATGAATCCCCTGGCATCTGGCAACTACATAGAGACGTGCCTCCAGCTGCTGCTGGGGAGCTGTGGCCTGCTGCTTCAAGCAGGCAGTGAGTCTGGCGTACTGCCCATGGAATGCTGTTTAAATATGTAGTTCATAACATTTGGACTACTCCCTATTTCACTACCAAAACCACAGTATTTGCACCCTCTACCACCCCCCTTAACTCTCCACCGAGGGCTCCCTGTGGTTTGGGGTACTTTCTGCCATGCTAGTCACTGTGTAACCTTATGCACAATGTGCACCTTTTCCATTCTGTCTCTTGCAACCTGTGGCACAGGAGCAGTGGGTAACTCCTGCACTATGCAGTGATCTGGCCATTGAAGAAGTGTGATGTCCCGCTTTTGCCTGCTCCCGTAGTAAAATCTGACATTTCTTCCAATATTATGAGCAGACCCCTTACTCCATGGAGAGAAATGCAATCAGACTTTTCTCCTTCTAGAATAGTAATCTTTGGGGGCTCCAGTCTCTTGTGAGACTTGTGATCAGCAGCAGAGTGACATTGAGACCCCCTTCATGTACTAATATCTGGGGGGTGACGCCTCTCAGCATGAGTGCCTGCCCTTAGAGTGGTCTGCAACCGTACTTATGCCACTGGTAGCCTTTCATTAAATGCATGTCTTCTAAACCTCTGGTCATGTCTGTGGTCGCCCC
Organism: Pleurodeles waltl; assembly: GCF_031143425.1. Taxonomy (NCBI): domain Eukaryota; kingdom Metazoa; phylum Chordata; class Amphibia; order Caudata; family Salamandridae; genus Pleurodeles; species Pleurodeles waltl. The sequence goes on along the minus strand of NC_090444.1, from coordinate 314,886,719 downwards.
GCCCTCAAAGTGGTCTCCTGCAACAGCGCATAATCCACCAGCAGCCTTTTATTAGCCATGTGCATTCCAAGCCTCGCACCATGTCACTGTGTTTGACAGTCGTCTCATTCCACTATCAAAAACAGTTTGCTGTGAGTCACATTCTCTCTTCTTAATGATGATGCTGTCCAGCCGTGCATAATATTCCTGCATATCCACTTTTTCACAGTGTGTATAATGTCGAGGAATCTTGAGAAGTTTTTATTTAACTTTGCAGAATTCCACAGAGTGAAACTCCACGAGTTCCCCCACCCCTAGTTTAAACTGTGTAATGGGAAGTGTATGTAGCACTTGTTTTTGGATAGAAAAGTTGTTTTGAGTGCACAAAAAGCAGTATGTGCAGTGGCTTTAGATGTGGGCCTTACCTGCAAGCTTGACCAGGACCTGTAAAGAGTGGATTGAGCCTGTCTGCATCCAAGGAGATCCAGACTTGCAGAGCAGCTCCCTGTCCCCTGCCCACCAGCCTGTGCTTAATGTCACAAATACCCTTCATATAATCTTCATACTGGTTCTTGCATCTGTGTTCTGGTAGATTTCTAGGGCTAGAGTTTGTATTGGATTTAGGGCTTAGGGTTAGAGTTCTGATAGGCTGTTAGTTCTGGGGTTTTGATTGGTTCCCAGGGGTAGAGTTTCTATAAGACTTATGGCATGGGGCTAGAGTTATGATTGGCCAATAGATCTGGGGTTCTGATGGTTCCTAGAGCTAGGGTTTAGCTTTGCCATGGTTACTAGGGCTGGCACTGTAATTGCTTAAAAGGGCAAAGCGTCCCATTGATCATAGGGCTTAGGGCAAGGCTTCTGCTTGGTTTGAGTTAAGGATGCAATTGCCCAATAGGAACGCCTAGGGTTTATAGATCTCAGCCCGGGCATAGGGGCTAAGAGTGGAAAGGAGAAGGGCAGTTGCCTGTTTGGGACAGGTCAGGTCTAGGGCCTGAAACGCTGCCCTTTTTTGCCTTACTACTCCACAAAAACACAACATAACAGACCAGAACATCAAAATGTTGCCCACATACAAACAATTTCATAATACATTCTGTCACAAATTATAAACGTTCACCCACTCCAACCCTCCTAACTTCACATATAATACACATCCTAAACCATCTTTACTCCTAAATGTTCTCTCTTGACCAATACCTAACACAAATATGCCAACACAACAACTGTCATTCACCCAACTCTCATCCATTGCACAATTCAAAGAAACTTACCCACATACTCCACCACCACCCCTAATTCATACACATACCTCCTTAAACAGACACAAATAAAGTAAACAACATGCCATAGTTCACAACTTTGCATCCCCATGTCTATTACACAACAAAACTACTCTCCACAAATAACAGAGGTCACCAATTCACTTTACAGCCACCATCTCCACTGCCTAAACACACAAACCCTTCAAAATGCCCTGTAAGCTTGCTCGACTGGGAATACGGTATAGAAAAACAAAACTATTTCTATCCTCATATAACTAATGCCAGCACTAATGACACATTTGCTACAAGTTTACCAAATAACTGCTCACTCTTCTACAAAACGAAGTTAGAACACCACCAAAACACCACTTCTAAACTGCATACTAATAAATGCGCAATCACTCCAAAAACCAGCACCACATCTGGAACCTACTCACTGACACACAGGCTGACTTACTCTTCATACCTGCATCATGGTTAGGAGATGACATTGCCCCAATATTGTACGGAACTATTCCTCCAGGCTATCAAACCTAAACATTTGGTTTGGCAAACCCAATATGCCCCATCCAAGAACAATCATCAGTGTGTTAGTCACAACAAACCTACATCATCGTACACAAATCCACACACATCTCTGGACACATCCTAGATGCCATGTTTGCAAATCCAGAACTAGTTACCTTTCAAACAATTACTCCAGTCACATGGTCAGACCATTGTTTGCTAGCTTTCCAACATGAAACATTGCAAATCAACACATTTAAGACCATGTTACATACATCCACCTATCAACTGTGGAACAAACTCAATTTTGCATACTTATAAACACAACTAACATCCAACACAGATCTAGACACAATAAATTCCTTTCCAGAGATACAGCAATCAATATAAATGTCACCTACAGAAACTTAACATCATTTACAAGTCAACATTCAAAAAAGCTTTAAAATGCTACTATTCAGATAGAATTTAGGATGATAAATGTGCAAACAAGTATTTCATAAAAAGTCTCACTGAATTTCATAAACCTAAATGCACAGAAGGAAGTCATCACATTGCTCAAAAATTCACTGACAACCTGGCAAACCATTACACAACCAAATCAGACATATTAGCCTCCTATTTAAAAAAAAGGAAAACCATCAGCATCAACCCATTTCCAAAATTCCTCTCCAAAAGTAGGATAACCCAGCTACTGCATTCCTTCAAACAAATAAAATCTTGAATTTATAGATCTGGTCAAGGCAAGCAGCCCAGCCAGCTGACCTTCTGATCCTTATTCACCACAAATCTTCAAGAACATTTTACTAACTACCTCTGCTGCATCAATAATTATTTAGCTACAGAAATTGTTCCTGAAGACCTAAAAAGGCACAGATACACAGATTATTAAAGAAAATTATGACCTGCATGACCCCAACAGCTACAGACCCATGACAAATGGTCCTTTCTTGGGCAAACTGATAGAAAGAATAGCATTCATCCAGATGTCATAATTCATTGAAGATAACTGCTTACTTTCAGACTACCTGACAGGAGTCTACCCAGGAAGAGGCACAGCATCTGCCCTCATCACCATCTGGGATGGCCTTAAAAACCAAGTAGAACACAAGAGGGTCACTGCACTACCTTTCTTGGATCTCTAAGCAGCCTTCAACACAGTTGAACATGATGCTGTAATATAAAGATTCAACAAACTGGGTGTAGAGGGGACTGCTCTTGACTGTATCACATCCTACCTTCAAAACAGAACAAATGTAATCTATACTCCCACTTTCTCATATATACCATACTTCACAAAAGCAGGGGTCCCTCAGGGTTCAATCATCTGACTGATGCTTTTCAACATCTACATGAAGTTGTTACTGACAATGAACAATTAATTTCAGCTCACATGCTAAACCTATATAGATGACACACACATACTACTTCAACTGGAAAGCCCCAAAGACATTGGAAACTCACAAATTTTCAGTCACCTCAGAGCTATTGAGAAGTGGATAATATGGAGCCGTCTCAAATTGAATTCTTCCAAAACTGAATTACTAACATGTGGCGACTGGAAAAATTATGACTTATACTACGGTTGACCTGATAATCTGGGGCCACCTCTAAGGAAGTAAGAAACTTGGGAAATGCCATGGACCCCAAGTTATCAATGCCCTAAGTGGACAAATTAGCAAGATAAAGCTTCATTAACATGAAAACTCTGCAACACATCTTCTCCCACTGGGATTTCCACAGAAGATACAGGCTACTGTCTCTCTGGTACTTTCTAAACTGGATTACGGCAAAAGGCCTCTATCATGGATCCTGTTTATCAGCGATGAAAAGACTACAACACTTTCAGAACTCTGCTGGCAGACTACTCCTACATGTAAAGCCACAAGCCATATCGCTCCTTCCTTGAGCGCTCTACATTAGTTACCGGTTACCAGAAGATCCACCATCAAGCTGATTTGTTTCGCCCACAAAGCAATACATGAAACAGTACCACTTTTCATCAGGAATAAAATCAACAAATATATTCAAAAAAGGAACCTCCTCTCCAGATTGGCACCTCACCTCAAAACTTCACCATATCAGAAAAATAACATAGCACATCCTTCTCCTCCCACGCAGCCAAACTATGGAACCCATTACCCTAAACATAGGATCAACAGATAACTATCTTTACTTCAGAAGCCTCCTCAAGAGTTGGCTCTTTGCTACATAATCACCATACTCACATACTAATCCACACCATATCCCTAAGAATATAACCATTTATATTTTGATTATGTATATGTATCTAATTATGGATTTAAAAAAAATAGATACTCAAGGACTTCTTAACAAATGTGTGTATATATAAATAAAAAACTAATTCAAGGTTAGAATGAAGCATACGTCATGCTTCACTCTAACCATACAAGGGTTTTGTTTTGCCTTATACTGGGTGCTCCCTTGTGTCTGGATAAAGCTTAACCTCTCTGATGAGCTATAATATTAGGGAAAAACATTTCAGGGGTTGCCTTTGCTCATTCCAGGTTGGCTTGGATAGTATTATACCAATCCAAAAGTGTATTACTGTGCCTGGAGTAGTAAAAGGCTTTTGTCATTTTATAGCTTGGTGAGGACGGCACTGTGCCAATCCAATGCTTAAAGATGTTGCTGTACAAATGGCAAAAGACTTTGGGCCTCATTACAAGTGTGGCTGTCTGACAACAAGACCGCCGCAGTGCCAACTGCCAAGAGACATCCATAATGGAGGTTATACAGACAGCTGTATTACAAGTTACACAGGCACAAATACTGAAACCCAGCCAAAGTTCTGACACCACCAAGACCCTGGAGAGCGGGAAAGAGGCGGTTTCACCACCAGCCCGTCCAAAATCTACAGAATCAATTATGACCCACAAAACACAATAGAGGTTCTCCCATGGTGGTAAACCAATGGCAGTGCAAAGTGCGGCGGTCGCCAGTCTACATAGCAATACACTACACCACATTGAATAGTTTGAATTCTACACACCCGACACACATCCACACGCATGACACACCTAGAAACTGCACTATAAAACACACCCCTTCATGCCCCCAAATCCTTTGCAATCAGAACTCCACACAGAACAGGATAGAATATGGAACCATAGAATAGGCACCCCTCCACCCCTCCACACATCCAAAACAACTCATCCCCCACCTGCACAAAATACACAACACCCAAATTAGTACCCTACACATCAGATACCAACCATCACCCTCTCACAACACAGCACCCACACCTCATCAACCTTTTTTTCCCTAATCCAGTTGTCCAACACTACCATGTGCCCAGAAAAAGATCCCAGCTTCACAGATGAGTTTCGGGTCATAGAGGACAAGATTATCAGAGTAGAGTCACGCCTCTTTGAAGCACACGTCCAAATAGGCATCCAACAAACCTCTATTGCCAGGAAAATGGAGATGTGGCAGAATGTAGTCGACAGGGTAAATGCTGTAGACAGCTATCCATGCACAAGGGAGGACATCAGGAAAAGGTGGCATGACCTCAGGGGGTAAGGTACATTCCATGGCCGTCAGGCACAAGCTGGCGGTCCGCAAGACTGGCGGTGGGCCCCTACCTCCTCCCCCAACATTCACATTATGGGAGGAAAAGGACTTGGACATCCTGTATCCTGAGGGCTTGACAGGAATCTCTGGGGTAGTGGAGTCGGGTAAGTCCCAACACTGAAATTGTCACCCTAAAGTTCTGTCTTGCATGTTCACTGATCACATTTTGACATTTTACCAGCCAAGACACTCACCACCTGTGTGTCCAACTGTGCAAATACCCCTTTCTAACACACCACATGTCAACTAAACTCAGTGGGAGGCACATTGTCTGTGTATGGGGTGAGTAGTACAAGGACTGCCAGCACTACAAATCCCAGCAGGCACTGTCCCATCATTAAGAAAAGCTGAACAGTGTACCATAAATAAAATAGACTTGCATGTCAACTACACAATCGGCTAAACTGACCTGAATGATCCAAAATTTTACAGTCTAGGGTAGTGACAGCAATGGCATTAGAATCTGCCAGTACAATACCACCAACACACAGAAACAGCTGTATTCTATGCTAAAATGGCCCTTTTACCTCCCATCACCCATTGACAGATACTGTACTAGATATAAACTGATATATATGGCCAGGTAGAATGATCACTCCTAAGTTGATGGACAGGTCAGTGTCAGGCAAAGGGCCTCTATCATGTGTCCAATTACATACTGCAGCTTTCTAATGACTTATTACTGACCTACTGCTAAATGGGAGGTAACATGAACAATGTCAAGCTACACACCAGACAAGATATAAGTCTATCAACAGACCTCCAACTGCCAAGCTAATTTGGTATCCTGTAGCAAGGTATATGTTAGAGGAATTCCCTGTATCCCAAATATAGCTATACCACAGATTTGAAAGCAGATGTCACTGTCATTTCAGGGAATCAAGCTAAGCCTTTCTGTTCATGGCTCAGAGGACATCTACCTGTCAAATTTTGATACCCCATGTTGCATTACAATCTGTAACTGTCTGTTCCACTTCTTCAACACGTCACCTACCCTTTGTGACCAGGGAGAGGATACTTGAGACAGCCACTCCCACTGGTTGAAGACCTCAGTGAGGAGAACACCCCTGGATGTGAGGACAATGAGGACGACTCTGTCCTATAAGGGATACCTAGTCAGTCTACAACTGTCAGCCTCACCCTGCCCAGATTGATTCCTCCCAGCCGTATTTCTTCTACATCCCAGGCAACCCTTCACCCCCAAATGTGTCCCAAGGACAGTTAATACCATCATGGGCCCCTGAGTACAGGTACAGAGTCACCAGTAGATAACCCAGATAATGGAGGACCTGGTACCAGTGGGAGTGGGGAAATTGTGCCAAGGGGCCGAAGCACATAAGGGTAGGGTGCATGAGAGGGATGGTGTGGGCCAGCAGATTGAGGCTGCTAAGTATACAACTGTCCAGGACACCATTTCCCAAGTTTTGGGAGCCTACCAACAATCCTTAGGCATGATGGGCCAGGTATCTGCTACGATGGTGGAGATAAAGCAGCTGCAGAAGGAAAAAACTAGGAAGCCATGCAAAAGTGGGAGGCCCTCAATGCCAACAGGGCCTCCCTAACAGTGATGCTGAGAGACAATAATACCACCCCTTCCATTGGCCATGTAACAACAGGCCATTTTACATCTGTGGCAGTCAGTGGAATGGAGGCTCTGCAAGGGGAAGGACATGCCTCAGACACCCTAATCTGTAGCTGAAGAAGCCTACCCTCCAGCAAATGTGGACATCCAGTAAAATATCCAGGATGTGCAGGTGGCAAGACTTTAACCACTGCCAGGAAGTGATCCTCTAATGATCGATTCCCCTTGTGTATCACAGATACACCCTGTTGACTGTGTTACAACCACTCTCCATCTTCCAAATGTTGGAGCAGCTACCCTGATGATTCCAACCTCCATGACTGAACCCTTCACTGTTTGCACTTTATGATTTAATCCCATTCCCTACATGTTCCTGTGCACTGGCAAATAAACTTGTTTGAGACTAATTTGAGACTAATTTTCCCACTTTTCTGAGCAGTGAACTGTGAATATTGTTGCTTACACATGATATTCACATATGAACCAAATCTGTTAAGTCACATCACACATGATGTACTGTTGAATTTGGGTCATATATATGTACTCGTTTGACAGGCATCATATTTGGCTCCAAGTGAAGGCACAGATCCATGATTGTCTGCCTATCCATGCAGTAAATCTGGATGACATGTTGATCCGCCATGGCCTGCAAGGTCTGCTAGTGGATGTACACTGGAGGTTGTCTGACCCTTCTCATTCCAAGGTACCTAGATGATGGAATATAGGAACGTATATCCATCAGTCATTGTGTCCATTGTAAGTGTGAAACCACATATGTCACAAATGATGCCTAGACCTGTCATATGAAAGAGGTAAACATGGTACACTAGACATAAATAGGGATATAATGGCTTATTGCTGCAATGTCACCCCCTTACCTCGATTGCGACTAAGAAATGTATACACATGTCACTTAAAGTCTCAGTGATAATGACATTCTTGCCATGTTTCACATATGATGGACACTGATACCACAGATCCAATTGCCACGAGGGTGAAGACTATACCACTAATGATACATTGCTCACATATCATGAATATTATAATGTGTCTATTAATTCAGATTCTAAATACATGGTTGCACAAAACCAACACTGAAAACTAAGGCATGGTTGTGTTTCTGACCTTGTGCCTCATTTTATTTCTTCTGTTCCGAGCATCTAAGGACCTTAAAATGGCAGCTGCCTGACCTACTGTAATGGACATTAGGAAATGACCTAAGTCTGCCGGCTGATATCATGGCGGTAGGCAGATACTACCACATGGATATTGCCATTGGAACACATAGCTACCTTTGGCAGTCTTGGGCCGATGAATGGCCATGTCCATGGTGGTGATGGTGTATTAGGTGGTGGACGTGACTGCCATTTCAAACTTTATCTCTCACTTGACTCCTGATACTGCTGCCAGCAAGACATCCAAGACTTTAGCCGATGTGTACTGCCTCTTGGAACAATCATGCTTTGTCCTACAGGTGATAGGGCCACTGGCTTATCACCCCTGGAGCTGCAGAAGCTGGTGGAGGAGGTCTTAACACCTGTATGGGCAGCACTATGGTGCACCAGAGGAGCATGTATGTGCACCTTGTGCACAAACATTTCCTTAGCCCAACTATACTTGTAACACTAAACAAAGGCTGTTGGGGAATGTTACAGATTGTGTCAAAAAGGTCTATATAATGCCAAAGTTGTGATAGAATGGGATGAGTTCCTACTCATGTGCTCATGTTTTGGGACAGAGATTGAGTCCTGAGACATTGTGGAGAGGATTTGATGTATGTTTCCTGACTCACCTTGTGACTGTTGCACAAGGTTAGTGGAGTTGGTATACCAGACTCCTCCTGAAATACCATATTTACATATGTATTTGCTGTCTGGTCATATGTGATAACATGAAAGCTGGTGCTGGAGGTGCAGGTCTTCTGCCTGTGTCCACCTCACATCTGGCCTGGCTGCATATTCTCATCTATCAGTGAAGGGGATGTTCAAGACCATCAGTGTTTGGCTAGTTGTACTAACTAGTTATTTACCCTGCATGTTTTAGTATGGGACCTGTGGACATGACATTCTTTATTTTTCCTATGTCATCCATACAGGTCAACGCCAATCAGAAGAAGGGTATCTGGCATGTTATTGCCAAGAAAGTGCAGACCCTGGGGAGCACCCACTGTCAGAACAGGTGGGAGGACCTGAGAGGCTGGGCCGGAAGACAGCAGAGGCCTAGCTGGGGAAGTCCTCACAAAAATGACAGGCTCACTGTCGGACCATAACCCCCCTAATAGCCCACATATTGGTGGTGGCCTACTCTGAGTTGGATGGGCGTTTGAAGGCAGCACAGCAGCCACAAGGGGGTAAGTACAAACCTAACTTATGTTTGTCCCTTTACCAGGTGATTGTGTTAGCGAACAATATGCCAGCTCTGACAATGTGGTAAGTGCAAAGTGTTACAGATCTCCTGTGTACACATTGAGGTACCATAGCTATCTATCACACTCAAGTGTGCCCATACCAATCTATCTGGAGGCATGTTACTCAACTATGTAGTCACCTCATTGCAATAACATTTTTTGTTATGTGTTCCATTATACTGAATTTCCTACAGTGGTGATTGTACATACCCACCAACTGGTCAATCCTCCCAATATCATTGTGGTAAGGTGTGTAGGTCCTTGATTTCTGTCTTCTGCAATGTCTCAAGATTTCTCTCCATGTGCAAAATAGATTCATACATATTCTAGTCATCTCTAGTTTTCTAGTGGTTTCTGATAAGTGATAGCAACATGTGAGGCCATGACGTCCACCTGGCATGTCACATACAATACAAGGTGAACTCCTTCACACCTGTAACAAGGTTTTCCCCCTTAGTAAGTGACATATGTACATAGACATATGTGGAGTCTCATCAGAGTAGACAACATCCATGTTGGACACCATTGAGGTGTTGCAACATTTCAATGGGCACACATATATTGTATCAGAGGCTAGGAATTTTACTACCTTGCTAAGGTTTTGTTAGTGGAAAGTGGCCACAGTTCTTTGTCCTAGGGCATACTGTATCAGACATGATTAATAGGCAATGATAGCCTATTCTCAATTACATTCTTGACAAATGTGGTAGCATCATTTATTGATTGAAAGGTTCCGTAATGATTTAACATTGGAATTAGTTATGTCTACTTGCTGCTGCTATGAAGGATGTGGCAATTGAGTCCTGGCTGTTTGAGGACCTAATGTTGGTAGTGCTACCTATGTTTTGCAGGTGTAAAAGTTCACATACAATTGAGTTGTATTGTAAGTATTTCTAGGCTTGTGGCTTGCATCATGGTATGTGTACCTGTCATGTTAGCAACACGTGCTTTGGTTGTGAGACTATTACACCAACAGATGTAAGCCATGCCATGTCTCATGTGTGTGTAGTGATGTTTCCACACAGTCAGTGACCTATTGATGGACTGATTGCATGGTCAGGTGGGTCTGATTGTCATCTTTCTTCACAGTATAGTAGTCCATATGTAAGGTACAGTCTTTTTGACATCTTGTGGTTGTGTGTGGAACATAGGTCTGATCTTATTTGGCTATTACTTGACTGATAAAGTTTGATTATAGAAGACCAATGAGCTGGATGACTTGGTCAACATTGTAATTTCAACCCTTAATAGTTCACTATTGGTATATGTGTGTGCCATGGGTTCTGACTCCTTACCCGAAAATTGGGATGAATAGGAAATTGAGTAGTTAAAGGTTTCCATATTTCCATGGTGTATGATTGTAACTATATGAAATGAAGAAGTTATGGCTTGTCTACACTAGGCTTGCTTTCCTTTGATTTACAACATATGTCATAGCCGTTTATTTCACATCAGAGTAAAATATTTTTACGTGTTTTTGATTAGTGGTAAGCGCATTGACATTCCTTAACTATTGTTTGATTGGTGCTTGACTATGTTGTTGTGAATAGGGAATGTGTATCATGTGGCAAAGTCAGCTTGTCAAGGTATGGTCAGTGTGATTAGTCAACTTGAATCTTGGTATTGTAGGTGTCAGTTAGCTTGCTTAGCTTGTGTATAACAATGTTTATATCGAGGAATCTACTTCATATTTTGTTGTGATAGCTGGCACTATCTGGGAGTGTTGGTGAACAGGATATAATGAGACTTATGTTTATTGTATATTGGAAGTGTTATCTTGTGACTGATCACCATACCTGACTTTGTTTTTCAGCACCAGCAGATGAAGGAAAGGGAGCACAGCCGAGTAGGGAAGGTACCTACAGTCACAATACTAGCAAAACTGAGGTACCCAAAGGCCTGGAGGGCAAGGGGAGTACCACGGGGAGAATGGATTGACTACATCATCTTCGGAATCCTCTACCAGTGGCTACTCCCTTGTAAAAGTGGACCCATCTGGGACCAGCCCAGTACCATCTGTCTGCCACCCTCTTTCTATCATCACCCTCTCTGTAGCTCCCCACCTATTAATCAGTGCCCACCCTCCAAAGAGGGTGGGCGCCTTCTTTGCCCCAGGCACCTCTGCCCAGCCTCTGTTAGCCCTGCTGCCCTCAGTGAGGAGGCTATTGACCTCCTGAGGTCGACCTCTGTGTGTCATCATGAATGCCATCCAGGGACTGGCAACTCAAATGCAACAGAGCAATGTGCCACTGGCTGACCTACAGAGATCCTTTCAGGCTCTGGCCTCCACACTGATGGCAGCCATTCACCCTTTGTCTACTGTCCCCCCTCTACCTTCCTCTTCCCTGTCCAATGGGGGAATTGGACTGGGAAGAGGAAGGTAGAGGGGGGACAGTAGACAAAGGGTGAATGGCTGGGAATCAGTGTGTGGGATTCCCTGATCCAGGCAAAGCACACAGACAGACAGGCATGCATCCACCTCAACATCCAAGGATAGTGCAGACAAAAATTAGTACCACAAGACACACTACTGGCATGCACACATACAACATCCACCTGCAGACAGAGCAACAGTCATGACATGCCCACCACCTCCAGCATCAGAGAAACAACACCTGACACACCTGCAGACATCACAACAATATTCACAGATGCAACAACCACAACTATCTTACCAGCAGATAGCACCACAGCAGGCCCTCAGACATCTACCCCAACCACCACATCCGCAGACACCACAACCCCTGACACGCCTACATCCAGCACATCCACCATACCTGCAGTCACCTACCCAACAGACACCCACCACCGACAAGCATAGCTCACACACATACGCACCTAAGACATCCACACCTAAACATCAAACAACCACTCCCTCTCTCTCCACACCCAACCCCTGTTCTGATGACCATCCCTGTGTGTCCTAAAAGGACTGTTTCTCTCCCCAGGGCCATCCCTTCCGCTTCCAAGGCTGGCCCTACCCCCCATCTTGTACCCATGCCCCTCCCTCAACCAAAAAGAAGTCCACCCTTCCCAAAAAGGTCCAACCCCCTCCCAAGCCTAAGCCCAAACCCCCCTCCCAAGCCTTACCCAAAACCCCTCTCTCCCAAATCCCACCAAATCCCTGAGGTACCTCTCTGCTCACTTAATGCCCCTACCTATGGAGGGTACTGGCAGTCAGGAGTCAAGTAAGGGCACCATTTAGTGCTTTTAGTGCTGTTTTATCATGGACAATGGACTGGCCTATGGCCTTGCACAAACTTATTTTAATCCCTATTATTTACATAAAAATCACCAACCAGTTGTTGGTTTTTTTTTGGTTACATATTTGTCCTGCATTTTCTTTCCTAGGTTTGAGTTATTCCTGGCTGACATTGGTTGTGTTCCAGTATATGCTTGTGCTGCTTGATGCTTCTGGTATTGTGTGAGCAGTTTGTAAGTTTGTGTGCAGTGCTTTTATCCCTCAGGAATAGCATGTGCTTTGTGTGATGGGCATGTGTATATAGAAGAAATGTTTTTGTCATGGTGGTGTGTTGTGCTAGTGATGCTATATGTTTGTGGTAGTGCTGTGTGGCATTGTGTGTTGAAAATGTTTGAGTCTGCGTGTATTGTGCATGGCATAAAAGGTTTGGAGTACTCTGTGTGTGTGGGATGTGTGTGTTGATTGTTAGATTGTGTGATGGTGTAATTGGTGTGTTCCATCCAAGATGGTTGTACTTTGTGTTGTTTAGGTGTGAAGTCCCTAAAGTGTCAGTAGGATGTGTTTGACATGTATTTATATTTGTGCAATTGTGGTGCATTCATATGTTGTATGTGTATTTGTGAGGCTAGACCTGTGCTGAGTTGCAGTGTATAATTGTGTGTTTTTGACGTCTGGTGTATATATGTTTGCTGGCTGCAGTGTGCACGCTGTGTATATGTGGGTGTATTTGTTGCTGTGTGTGAGTGTGTGTGTCACTGAACTATTAAGTATTAGTATAGCCCTCACACCACCCTCTCTATGGCTTTTTTGTTTCAGTTCAACTTCATTCATTTTACAACTGTAACAGAAGCAGGAGCAGCTGGATGATGTCTAATTGTGGTCCCATGGCGGCTTTGAACAAGTATGGCTCCCTTAAGGTGATCGACTCCTTTTATACGTTTCCTTTCTGCCTGGTGTTCCATGGTGGTCCGACTGTGGTAGAAAATGCTGGTGATGTGCAACCTCGTAATGAGTCCAGCAGATACATGGTCTCTGCTGGACTGGTGGGGGCTTCTATCATCCAAGGCGGGCTGACCGCACTGTCAGTGCCGACAGTGCTTTGCATTTGGCAGTCTTCTCCACCAGACTGTTTGCGGTCAGACCACCAAACTCGTAATGAGGTCCTTTGTACCTTTCTAACTTGGTGTGGATAACAATGTGCTAATCATAAACTTAAAAACTTTGCTTGAAAAACAGACATTTAAGGTGAACAAATCTAGAGTGTTGCAGGTTTTGTAGGGTGCTTCTTACTGGAGCTTCTCTCCACTAAACTTGGAGACTTCCCAAAGTTCTCTATTTTTTTTGTATACATAACAACAGGAAAAAATGCACAAATTAGAAATTTCGAGGTAATGAGAGAGCAAATCTCTTAAACACTACATGGATGTTGGACGTATCATGAGGGGGCTGTGTATTCTAATTGTACAGACCCATGAGAACCCTAACATGTTTAAGGAGTGGGCTGAGAGCAGTTTAGAGTCCTCAAGGAGAATGATGACCATTCTCATCAAATATGCTGACTTGGATCATGATACCCTCATGGAAGAAATTGAAGGCCTGATTTAAACTTTTTGCCGCAAAACTGCGCAAATGCAGTTTTGCGGCAAAAAGTATAGCACCGGTATGCGCCATTCCACAGCGGCAGCCGTGCGCCATTTTAAAGGAATAGCGCAAACAGGCGAGAAACGTGGGCTAACGTCTTCAAAAAGGACACCAGTCATGCCCACCACCCCAATGGCCAGCACAGGGGACAAGTGTCCCTGAGCATGGCCATTGCGCCATGTGCCATACAGGGGGCCCCAAGTTAGGGCTCCCAATGGCACTTTGAAATAAAATAAGAACATACATACCAATACTTACCCTACTTACCTGGGATGGGGTCCTCCATCCTCTGGTGTCCCTCTGGTGGAGGTGGGGGTGTTTTTGGGGCTTGGGGAGGGCATATGTGGACCCATTCCTTGGTGTTTTACCATGGAAATGGGTCCACAGGTCCCCTAACACCTGGTCTGCCCAAGCATTAAATAATGATGCAAAGCAAGCTTTGTAACATAATTTAGCCCCTCCTCCCACTCGTGCGACATTTTAGCACAGGGGGATAAATATGGGGCTATGTGGATAGCACCATTTTTTAGAATTTTTTAGATGTGAACGCCTACCTTGTATCTCATTGACGGAAGATAGGTTCACACATTCAAAACATGGTGTAAACTCCAATATTTTGATGCCAGACGTGTCTAGCATTAAAATATAAACATGGAGTTAAGTTTGTGCCAAATTTGTGTTAAAAAATGATGAAAATTCAGTGCAAACAGAGTATAAATATGCTCCTGATAATTTAAAAACAAAATTGGGTTGAAAGTAAAGAAACAGGTCTTGTCAACAGGTTAGAAGCTGAAATGAAGGGATGATTAGAGAAATATTAACAATCAATTAGAAACAGAAAGACCCAAAAAATTCAAAAGGGACAAATTAGATCATCAGAGAGGCCAGATTTTCAATTTTTATGCTTTGATTACATACACAGGAAAAGATTGACTGGGTCTATTGACATGGTAACTAAACAGACACAAAAAGAAACCAGCTCTGAGCTGAGCTCAGAAGTCAATACGGATGTTGAAGAAGGGCGGGTGACACAAAATGTACCATCAGTAGAAGATAAGCTGTGTTTATTATTCTTGGATCAGACTCAGAGTTTGAGACCCTTACCTGGTTGAGAAAGAAACCCCGGGGGTTTGCACAAGCATTGCACAAACCTCAATAAAAGAAAAAGGAGGAAAAATAACTGAAGATTTGGTACTCTCAAACAAGTTGTCTAAGTCTAAAGACAGATCAGTGAGAACATATTAGATGGAAATCCACCTAGTGTGATTACATGTGCCTGATCTGGTACTTAAAGAAGAAGAATGGAAAATCTCGGCCCTGTGACTCACATACTGTTTACCTATGAATTACGATTATTGCCAGACAGATTGATTTGTCTAAGTTTGTGAGGAAACTTAAGTTGAAGAAATGTCATGCATTAAAAATGATACAGCCTCAAAGTGAGTCTTATCCATTGCAGAGGCAAGACACTAATTTGCTGGTTTCTGACATTCATCTATAAAGAGAATTGGGCAAAATAGAAATGGCAAATGAGGGAGAGGAGTCTTTACCGGATGATCTTTTATTTGAAAAACAAGGCCTGGATGTTTTTGAGAGCCCTAATACTGAGTTTAAGCAACAATCTACCTTTACCGTGACACTGCCCAGAGATGCCATTGAGGTTTTCTCTGAAATGGTGACACAACAACTCAAAAAATTACAAAAACATATGAATAAACAGGGGAAGGAAAAGAGGTTTAGTGAATTGTCTAAGTATAGATGATTGAAGACTAAACTGAAAGACAGACAAGATATGGTCATCCGCCAGGCAGACAAAGGGAGAAATTAATTCCTCTGTCCAACCAATATGTATGTCAATGAGACATTAAGACAATTGAATGATGAGAATTGTTATTGAATTGGGTTTGATCAATCAGGTAGAGAATCAGTTTCTAAAAATTGATTATCCCATTCTTCAGATTTTTTATTTTATTTTATTCTGAAAGTTCATAAGGATGTAAATAATCTGCCAGGGTGCAATATCGTTTCTGCCAAGAGGAGCTTTTGAACAAACCTCAGGATATATTGATTATTTCTTGCAACCTTTAGTAAAAAATCACCCTTCTGTTATTCAAAATAAAGGTGATTTTTTTTTTGGAGAAGAGTATATGACATTGAGTGGGAGGATGACTTTGTGTTAATGATCATTGAAGTGAGTTCCCTGTATACAAGTATCAAACATGAGGATGGGTTGAGGGCATTGAAACATTGAGTACCAGACCAATCTCTTTTTATAAACATACCAAAATGTTACTAGCAATAGCAAAATGGTGCCTGGAGAATAATTTCTTTCTTTTTGACAAAAAAGATCTATAAGCAGTTGATAGGTACCGCAATGAACACTTACTTCTCCCCAGCTATTCTAATTTGCATATAGGCTGGTGGGAGGAGCAGGTGCTCAAGTTTGAATTGGAATGCAAGACTGCAGCCAACATTGTGTTATAGACACGCTTCATTGATGATGCTTTTGTCATTTGGAAGGGGTCTGTGCAATCAGCCCACAGATTTGTGGAGTGAATTAATTGGACTAATTTGAACTTGCATTTTACTGCATATGTGAGCCAAGACACAGTATGTTTTTTAGACCCCATGATCTTTGTCAAACAGGGAAGGTTGCATACCAAAACCTATCATAAATAAACAGCAGGAAATATAATTCTCCATGCTAGCAGTTCCTGCCAAACAAATGAAAGTGCAGTATTCTGTACACTGAAAATGTTTCCCTGCATAGGAATTGCAGTAATGAGGAGCAACTCCAGATTCCCCAGGATGAGTTGGCCTGTAGAGTTATTGAGGGAGGCTACAAAGACACAGTGATTGCAGCAGCGAAATTGAAAGTGAATAAAAAATTGAGGGAGGACCCCCAGTCCAGTATGAAATACAAAGATGAGATAAGTAACCAATCAGTTCAGATGATTACAGGGTAACTCGCACTTCATAACCAAGTGAGAGCCATTCTCAGTCGTAATTGGTATTTGCACAAAATCAACAATGTTGTTTATTCCTATTAGTCAGGTGGAAGTCAGGCAATACGTCATCATCAAGGGACATGGCAGTTATATAAATTAATTTTTTAGTAAGTACTGCAGTGTTTTTGAAAAAGGCTGCTTTAACAGATGAAACACATTCAACCTGTTACACGCCTATTATTTTGCTTGACTGGATTGTAATAAAGGCATGATTGACCCCGAGCATGCTGGTGCTCGTTTTTCAATTTTGACACGCCTGACATCATTAGTCTTTGACGCTGTTTGATAAATCTTCACAGAATTTTCAAAAAACAAATTGACAATCATGTGAGCTGCTGTCGGGAATGTTTTTGGGTGATCCATCAAGCAGGGACCAAGGGGGGTAACAGTTAGGGCCCTTCTAGTGTTAATTCCCATAAAAACAAATAAACAGCAATAGAATAAAAAACACTGGACAGAATTACACCAAATTTGGCACAAAGGACTCACAACCCCTACCAATCTCATGCTGAGATCTGATTGACTTCAAACCAGGAAGTGTTGATAGCCAGCTTGGGACTCGGCAAGACAAAAAGATAAAAATTACAAAAGAGGCCAGAGTTTGAACACCCTGATCCCTTAGCTCTTTTGCTGGGGTCAAAGTATATTTTTTAAAATGTTTACAGCAGAATCACAACGGGGTCATGAATCCATGGTAAAAATGAAGAAAAAATAAATAAATGCATGGCTCCTGGGTGGGTCAGGTCCAAGGAGAGGAGCACTATTTTTCTATAAGATAATATCCAAAATCATTTCTGAATGAGTTCTGTGTTAAATAATACATCTAGATATATAGAATATCTTTTGAGATAAATGATACCTACCATACCAGCCTATTTGAAGGACATAACACATTTCCTCAAGACTATTGAAGAAAAACTAAATATTGTGCAAGCTTGTACACCTGCATTGAGCATGGTGTAGGTGTAAATGCTTGTAGACACTTGTTAAGAGCTCAATCACTACCATATCTCCTACATTCAGAAATGATTTTGGATATGATTTGGTTCTAATAACATTTTTTTTATTTTTGATGACGAACAGGTGCTCAGTAGCTATGATGAATATTCAGGACGTGATATTATGGGTCAGATTCATAAATTACATTTTCTTTACGTGGAAAGGAGATATGAGATATCTGACTGATTTTATGACTAAATTGAACAACAACAATTTAAATTTGCATTTTAGCAGTCAAAATGAGTGAAGAGATTGTTGGGTTTCTCAACATAGAAGTGAAGGTGGCAGAAGACAAACTTGAGACAAAGCTCTTATGAAAATTAACAGCAGGCAATGGCCTTTTATCAGCAAGAATGCTCGCCCTGTAAGCCTAACTAACAACATTCCCTATCGTGAACTATTGAGAGCTTGAAGAAACTGCAGTACACTTGAGGCCTACATGAAAGAGATAGAGGTTCTGATAGTTACATGTGAAGAAAGGGAATACTCCAAAGATGTCATTAATAAGGAAGTCAAGTAGGCTGAAGCTAGCTCTAGACAGGACCTGTTATACACTCAGAAGAAAGAAAAACATAGTGGAGATGAGGTAGTGAGATATTTTACCACCTTTCAGCACAAGCAAGCAAGATGAGGAACATTCTCAATAAACAGTGGCATAAGGATGAGATTTCGAGTAGGCATCTCAATGATAGACCACAGATTATGTTTAGAAGTCAATCATTGAAAGACATGTTAACTATGAACCTTGTCAAAAGTAAACTCCCAAGGAGGAAACAGCAGGGTTTTTTCTCCTGTAGAAGCTGCAAAGCATGTAAGAAAAGTATGGATTTAGATATTTTCAATATCCCTAACAGAGAGATCTTTCACCATGAGAAGGTTTACGTCTTATAATACAGATTTGTGCCGGTACTGTTTGCTATGCCAGGGTAATCTTTTGTATGTGGGAAGCACGATACACAAAGCCAAGAAACGTGTGCTTGAACATCTAAGAGCTATAGCACACAATACTCTGCACTATCCTGTTGCAGGACATTTGTTTAGTATACATTTTAGTTACCCAGATTTGGTACAATACTTTGTGATTGACATGATTTCCAGTCAATATAAGCTTGAGGAAGTTAGAATCAAGGTATATCCTTAAATTTAATACACTGACACCTTGTGGGTTAAACTATGATGAGGAAATAGTCAGCCATTTATATGAGTGGAGGAGTTCCTGGGCTGTGCCTCTTTTGTACCTGTAGTTTATTTAAAGTTTGCATTGATGTTGATTTTCTGTCTGTGTTTTAGAGTATTTCTTTGTCTACACACTTTTGTGCTTTCATAGGTTATGCTTGAGCTGTTGAGGGGAGGCCCCAATTCTTATCAGGTTGATTAGAATGAAAATTGAACTGTTCTCATTGAGAATGCCCACATGGGTTAGTCCGAACTGGACTGGATGCTGCACAAGAAAGCTGATGTGTAGATGGCATTCTTTTTATGCTGATAAATAGCTGAGGTACAATGTGAATGCTTTTAGATATTAGATGAAATCAATATGGTAAACCTTAGGCAAGATTGCGTAGTAGCAAAAATTAACATGGCATTCACAACTAATAGATGTATGTGACATATAGATTTAAAATTAACAGAATTACAATTGTCTTTCTATGATTTACCATCATGATGTCTGTACAGTTAAAAGCTATATTGTTCTCCTTTAGAATCCCCATATAGGCTAGACCGAATGGAACTGGCTGCCACAAGAGTTAGAGTGGATAGATAAGCATGTAGCCATACAAGCTAGTTTACATATGCAGACCAGTGATTGAAAATGCTGATAAGAGCTGAAATGTAATGTGTTGACTCTATCCTTTCAGACAGAATATGAGATCAAGATGGAAAATACTTGATGAAAATGGAAATATCAAAACAGTAAGATGGTATTCATGTTCAATAGATACAGTTTGGGAAGTGGTAATATATATAAGAATCAAGATAATGTATGCTTTACCAATAAGACATTGTAGTGATTTTTACATAAACCAAAGTAGTTCGGCTGGCATTGTTACTGAATAGCTAGGTAGTAATTTCTTCAACCACTATATGTAATGAATGAAAAAGAACTACCTTCCATGATGGTGCTCACAGAACAATGCTGACAGAAATGATCAAAAGTGGTGTCTGTCCTTTTTGTTAATTTGAGTCCATGCGAGCCCTTTGCCCATGTTTATGTCTATAGTGTGTATATGTACCAGGAGAAGATTTGTTCACTATATTCCTGTGATCAATACCCTGGTGGGCCAAAAGTTGTTGGATGAGAAGCCACAATCAACATTAATTTCAGCACAACTGCAGCTGTGTCTGGACAAATCTTTAAGTTAAGATACTGTTTTGGATGTTTATGGGGCTCTGTTTTATTTATCTATCACACCCAGTGTTTCACTCATTAAATATTGAGGAAAATGTAAAATTAAAAGCATTCTAAAATTCACAAATAAATGAGCTTAACGTGCAGCAACACTTGAAGTATGAATTTGAAAAATACTACTTTAAATCTCAATACATTCTATTCCCTATCCATGTATGCCTTCCTTGTGTACTTATGTATCTATATATTTATTACTTTTTTCCTACTGTAGGAAAAAAAACTTTGACTATGCAATGCACTACTCTATGTCTCACCCTATACCTCTCTCAATATATACTCTGCTGCCACTCTCAGACTCATCCCAAATCTCATTTTACTACTATGATCTCCAAAATAATCCTTTCAGGACTCTTCCCTCCTATCGCCCTCCTTAGATCCCCCAAACTTCTTTTTACTACTATAAACTCCAAAACAACCCTTTCTAAATTCTTTCTTCATGTATTCCGCCTTTGCCCCATCCTAAACCAAAGTTTACTAGTATAATCTCCTAATCCATTTCTGGAAACTCTTCCCTCCTTCAGCTCTCCTTTTACTCATCCCAAACTTCATCTTACCATTATGATCTCCTGAATAACACTTTCTAGACTCTTCCATCCCCTATCCCTCCATTACCCTATGCAATCCAAATAACAGACCCCACTCAAATTAACTGTTATTTTCCTATAATAATCCACCACTAATCCTTTTTCGCTTCCAGAGTAGTGTTCTACTTACAGAAAAGCACTTTGATGCCTCATCAGGGGTAGTAAGCTCTATATAAATGCAATAACATTGAGCCATGGATTTCACACAGAAATCCTTCATTTCTTCTTCACCAAGAGCCTTGCCTTACTTTTCACAACAGTCATGATCCTATCACAAACAACCACTATTTGATTTTTATAACAATAGATGTTTCTCCCAAAGAATTAGGATAGTTTGGAATCTTGATACAATTACTTCATGAAACATTGCAATTCTTTCTCTTACCCCAACAAAGATTTAGACCTGCCCTAGCTCAAAATAGGCATGGTATTATAGACTAGCACAAAACCATTCTATATCACATGGCAATCTAAGGAAAGGTATTTTGAAGTATGACACGATAAAAGCCACAAACAAAGACATCAGAGACATCAGTAGACTCTCTCTGCTGCCCACCCACATCCCATTCGTCAATTCAAGCTAAATACATTTTTTGAAATGTGTCATTCATCTTACAAAAAACAAGGTGCAATAAAAGTAATTTCAAATTTTCCTACTCTGATGCAAAGTGAAAGATATAGTATTCCAATATTTTATCACATAAAAATGGTTTGGGTGACTTAAAGGTTTGCTACACAAAGTCATGAGTCAATAACATAATCTGTTGGAAAGTCCGGTCTCAATAAATGTATCCCCACTCAACCCTTGATAGCTTGGCAATGAGTGACAAGGCTTAAGTTAGGAGACAGGTGAGTAAGGCATTTAGAAATCACAAAACAGTAAATAAGTAAAACACACTAATACAAAAAAATCCAATTTATAAACATAGAGTATATTTTTATCTTTAAAATTACACCAAAACAATTAAAAGTGGATAAAGGGAACTGGAGATATGATTTTTTAAAGAAATAAGGTTTTCTATTGCATAGAAATTACAAATCACCAAATTGGTCATTTGGTTGCACTAGACCGGAGCAAAGTCAACGTTTGAGGCCGGTCGCAATGGAGCCTTGCTCGGCTACACCAAGCGGGAGGCCTTGGTCAAATGTTTATCTTCGGACTTAGCATTTTTCTTGAAGATTTTCTTCAGCGGGATGAATTCACCAAACTAATGAACTATTGAGAGCTTGAAGAAACTGCAGTACATTTGAGGCCTACATGAAAGAGATAGATGTTCTGATAGTTACATGTGAAGAAGGGGAATACTCCAAAGATGTTATTGATAAGGCAGTCAAGTAGGCTGAAGCTATCTCTAGACAGGACCTGTTATACACTCAGAAGAAAGAAAAACATAGTGGAGATGAGATAGTGAGATGTTTTACCACCTTTCAGCACAAGCAGGCAAGATGAGGAACATTCTCAATAAACAGTGGCATAAGGATGAGATTTCGAGTAGGCATCTCAATGACAGACCACAGATTATGTTTAGAAGTCAATCATTGAAAGACATGTTAACTATGAACCTTGTCAAAAGTAAACTCCCAAGGAGGAAACAGCAGGGTTTTGTCTCCTGTAGAAGCTGCAAAGCATGTAAGAACAGTATGGATTTAGATATTTTCAATATCCCTAACAGAGAGATCTTTCACCATGAGAAGGTTTACGTCTTATAATACAGATTTTTGCAGGTACTGTTTGCCAGGGTAATCTTTTGTATGTAGGAAGCACGATACACAAAGCCAAGAAACGTGTGCTTGAACATCTAAGAGCTATAGCACACAATAATCTGCACTATCCTGTTGCAGGACATTTGTTTAGTATACATTTTAGTTACCCAGATTTGGTACAATACTTTGTGATTGACATGATTTCCAGTCAATATAAGCTTGAGGAAGTTAGAATCAAGGTATATCCTTAAATTTAATACACTGACACCTTGTGGGTTAAACTATGATGAGGAAATAGTCAGCCATTTATATGAGTGGAGGAGTTCCTGGGCTGTGCCTCTTTTGTACCTGTAGTTTATTTAAAGTTTGCATTGATGTTGATTTTCTGTCTGTGTTTTAGAGTATTTCTTGGTCTGCACACTTTTGTGCTTCCATAGGTTATGCATGAGCTGTTGAGGGGAGGCCCCAATTCTTATCAGGTTGATTAGAATGAAAATTGAACTGTTCTCATTGAGAATGCCCACATGGGTTAGTCCGAACTGGACTGGATGCTGCACAAAAAAGCTGATGTGTAGATTGCATTCTTTTTATGCTGATAAATAGCTGAGGTACAATGTGAATGCTTTTAGGTATTAGATGAAATCAATATGGTAAACCTTAGGCAAGATTGCGTAGTAGCAAAAATTAACATGGCATTCACAACTAATAGATGTATGTGACATATAGATTTAAAATTAACAGAATTACAATTGTCTTTCTATGATTTACCATCATGATGTCTGTACAGTTAAAAGCTATATTGTTCTCCTTGAGAATCCCCATATAGGCTAGACCGAATGGAACTGGCTGCCACAAGAGTTAGAGTGGATAGATAAGCATGTAGCCATACAAGCTAGTTAACATATGCAGACCGGTGATTGAAATGCTGATAAGAGCTGAAATGTAATGTGTTGACTCTATCCTTTCAGGCAGAATATGAGATCAAGATGGAAAATACTTGATGAAAATGGAAATATCAAAACAGTAAGATGGTATTCATGTTCAATAGATACAGTTTGGGAAGTGGTAATATGTATAAGAATCAAGATAATGTATGCTTTACTAATAAGACATTGTAGCGATTTTTACATAAACCAAAGTAGTTCGGCTGGCATTGTTATTGAATAGCTAGGTAGTAATTTCTTCAACCACTATAAGTAATGAATGAAAAAGAAATACCTTCCAAGATGGTGCTCACAGAACAATGCTGACAGAAATGATCAAAAGTAGTGTCTGTCCTTTTTGTTAATTTGAGTCCATGCGAGCCCTTTGCCCATGTTTATGTATATAGTGTGTATATGTACAAGGAGAAGATTTGTTCACTATATTCCTGTGATCAAGACCCTGGTGGAACAAAAGCTGTTGGATGAGAAGCCACAATCAACATTAATTTCAGCACAACTGCAGCTGTGTCTGGACAAATCTTTAAGTTAAGATACTGTTTTGGATGTTTATGGGGCTCTTTTTATTTATCTATCACACCCAGTGTTTCACTCATTAAATATTGAGGAAAATGTAAAATTAAAAGCATCCTAAAATTCACAAATAACTGAGCTTAACGTGCAGCAACACTTGAAGTATGAATTTAAAAAATACTACTTTAAATCTCAATACATTCTCTTCCCTATCCATGTATGCCTTCCTTGTGTACTTATGTATCTATATATTTATTACTTTTTTCCTACTGTAGGAAAAAAAACTTTGACTATGCAATGCACTACTCTATGTCTCACCCTATACCTCTCTCAATATACAGTATACTCTGCTGCCACTCTCAGACTCATCCCAAATCTCATTTTACTACTATGATCTCCAAAATAATCCTTTCAGGACTCTTCCCTCCTATCGCCCTCCTTGGATCCCCCAAACTTCTTTTTACTACTATAAACTCTAAAACAACCCTTTCTAAATTCTTTCTTCATGTATTCCGCCTTTGCCCCATCCTAAACCAAAGTTTACTAGTATAATCTCCTAATCCATTTCTGGAAACCCTTCCCTCCTTCAGCTCTCCTTTTACTCATCCCAAACTTCATCTTACCATTATGATCTCCTGAACAACACTTTCTAGACTCTTCCATCCCCTATCCCTCCATTACCCTATGCAATCCAAATATCAGACACCACTCAAATTAACTGTTATTTTCCTATAATAATCCACCACTGATCCTTTTTCGCTTCCAGAGTAGTGTTCTACTTACAGAAAAGCACTTTGATGCCTCATCAGAGGTAGTAAGCTCTATATAAATGCAATAACATTGACCCATGGATTTCACACAGAAATCCTTCATTTCTTCTTCACCAAGAGCCTTGCCTTACTTTTCACAACAGTCATGATCCTATCACAAACAACCACTATTTGATTTTTATAACAATAGATGTTTCTCCCAAAGAATTAGGATAGTTTGGAATCTTGATACAATTATTTCATGAAACATTGCAATTCTTTTTCTTACCCCATCAAAGCTTTAGACCTGCCCTAGCTCAAAATAGGCATGGTATTATAGACTAGCACATCCCACTCTCTGAAACCATTCTATATCACATGGCAATCTAAGGAAAGGTATTTTGAAGTATGACACAATAAAAGCCACAAACAAAGACATCAGAGACATCAGTAGACTCTCTCTGCTGCCCACCCACATCCCATTCGTCAATTCAAGCTAAATACATTTTTTTAAATGTGTCATTCATCTTACAAAAAACAAGGTGCAATAAAAGTAATTTCAAATTTTCCTACTCTGGTGCAAAGTGAAAGATATAGTATTCCAATATTTTATCACATCACCAAAATCACCAATTTGGTCATTTGGTTGCACTAGACCGGAGCAAAGTCAACGTTTGAGGCCGGTCACGATGGAGCCTTGCTCGGCTACACCAAGCGGGAGGCCTTGGTCAAATGTTTATCTTCGGACTTAGCATTTTTCTTGAAGATTTTCTTCAGCGGGATGAAGTCACCAATCCGATCCAACCTCCCTGGTGCCCTCTCTGGATACACATTGCAGGAGACCTTGCTGAAGAGTTCTGTCTTCAGACTTAGACTATATTTCAGGACAGAAATTGCATCTGGGACAAAGGTGAATCTTGATCTGCCGTCCCTGGAGCCTTCCTCGAATACACTGCGTGGGAAGTCCCGGTCAACTTTTTACTTTCAGACTTTGTCACTTTTTTGAGCTTTTTCCTTCTAACGGGGTCCAGAGCTTTTCAGTGGGATGAACCTGCAAGTCAGGCTGGGTGTTGGTTGAGGTATGCCAGCTTGACTCACCACAGTGGGTCGATCCCTTTATGGAGCTTTTTACCAAAAGTTCTCTAATCTTGTCCAAACTTCTGGTCTTCTGGGATTCCAAAGTTCACCCCAAGGTTCCAGAAGCTAGCTCTGAATTGCTTCTTGAAGGTTAGGACTCCAGCTCCCAAAATTCACACGGTTCAAATCCAATAAAATGAACACTAGCCAATGAACAGCTGGTCAGTTCCTTCAGGGTTTGATGCAAGGACCTCTGGTTAGCTATTTTTCACCTGTGGCAATCAGGAAGTCCCTTCTTGAAGCAGCTGAAGACAGGCAAAGTCATTTTAATGGAGAGGCCCCAGTGTGCAGCTGTTACAGTCCTTCAGAGTGCAGTGTCCAGGTCAGGGGTTCAGCAGGGCAGTCCTTCTGCTTCCGATGTTGTTCCCCATAGGGATCTGAGGTATGGGTGCAGCTCTGCCAAATTTATCTTTGCTTCTGGGATGAAAATTAGGGGGGACAACTGTCCAATCACCGGCAGGCCACCACCCTCTTGCATGACAACTTGCTGGGAAGTGTTGCAAAAATCAATCCCAGGGAGCAACATTAAGTAAAAATCCAAAATGGCAGAAACTGAATTTTAGAGGTTAGATTGAGTCCACTCACTGGTGTAGCTAAAAAATCCTCTCTCTCACCCTCTTTTAATCTAATCAAGAGGGAACCTAGTTGCCTGGGTTTGCAGGTAATGGGGGATGCCCCGAGCGGCTCCAAATGTCCTTTCTTACTTTGTAGACCAATTTGGCAGCTCTCCCCTATCTTGTTTCACCATCTGCTGAAGCAGATCTCCTCCCCAGGCACTACCTTTGTGTTCAGCCCAGACCATTTCACACCTCATCAAGGTAGCCTGGCCTAAAACTCTTTCTAGGTGAAAGTTATATTAAATCCAACAATGGCAAGTTGTTGCATTTACTACGAAAATCAGTTTGAGAACAAACTTGCCATATCTTGCTCCTTTGGGGACTTTGTTAATAAAAATAGTCTCCCCATGTTAGCCTATGCAGATTAGAATAAGGGAAAAACACATTTGGTTATTTTATCTCACCAGGGTTCAAAAAAATGTGTTCTAAAGTCCCTTCATATAGTTACACTGCACCCAATGCTGGGGGCACCTGGGACACACCTTAGGGGGTGACATATTTGTAAAAGTAAGGTCGTTTAAGACTTTAGAAGTACTTTTAATTCCAAAGTCGAATTTGCATATAATGTTAACTTAAAGCAGCCAGGAAGGCAGGCTTCCCTTTAAAATGACCCTGGGTACGTCAACAGTGCACTTAAGGGGGCACTACCTATGCTGGTGCCCCTAAATCTACAGGCCCTACCATTTACTAGGGACTTATAGGTAGGTTAATTTTGCCAATTATAATTAACCTAATTTGCATATCCAATTTACACAAAGCACTGGCCATGGAACTGGTAATCAGTCCCCAGGGCACAGCCACGAGTCAGTAACCACCAGTATCTGTCCAAAGGTTTTGGGGGTGACTAGGGCAAAAAGGAGGATTTTCCTGCACCCTGGGACATACTCGTCTGGGGTCACCAACTGGTCACTCACTATAGTGTGACTGGCACAGGTGTCTCTCAGGCCAGTGGTAGGGTTCCTATTCATCTGAATGGGATGAAAGTGCCTTTTCCCACACTCAGGGATTACCATTTTACCATCCGGTTCTGTGTCCCAGCCCAATGCTATGAGTACCTCATCTTCTGAGGAGTCCTCCTCCATGGCTACACTGGACAGCCCAATGCTAACCACCTTCCTTGGACAGGCTGCATCTTCTCTGAAGTGACCTGTCTGCTGACAGTCAAAGCAGCCTTCTTGTCCAAGAGCTTCATTAACTCTGGGTCTCCCTGCCTCAGCTTGTCAGAGTGGGAGTTGGATTTACTCCCCTCCTTCTTAGTGTTCTAGGGTACAGAGGGAGTCTCTGTGGAGGGATTACCACCTCTCTCTTTAGGTTTTTGGGGACCTGACTTCCCTTTCCTTGAGTCTCCCCCTAGGACTTGAAAACCACCCTGATTCTCAACCACTTCTCAGCTGCCTCCCCCAGCTCTCTGGGGATGGTCAGCTTAGAGTTCACTAGAGGCTGGTGTAACTTATCTTGGATACAATTGGTCAATGTGTGCTACCTCAGGATCAAATTAGATAACCTCTCATAAATATTCACTTTGTTACCATGTCTCCAGCCCGCTAGTTCCTTAAGTGAGGTGTCTACAAAGTCAACCCCAAACTGGGTATTGACCTTCTGGAGGTCCCAGAAGTTCACTCTGTACTGCTCTGGGGTCAGACCAATTTCTTGGTTAAGCACCTCTTCATTCTGGGATATAATTCTGCTTCCTCCTCCCCTAGGGTCAGGAGCATATCCTTCCCAGATATTGGGTCCAACTCCCATAGGAGTGAACCCCAATATTGGGGCTAAACCATTCTTATTTTTGAGAGCCCTTTCAAAGGCATCCAACCATTTGCTATGTCCTCCCCCTCTACATAAGCAGTAACAACTGACTTGGGTAGCCTGGGGCAGAACCCACCACCCATGGACACCTCAAATTCTCTGATGCTGCCACCTTCTCTGTGTTCAATCTTTGACCGCTTCTTCTTCTCTAGGGCCAACGTCTCTACCTTCAAAGCTATGAGACCTACCTGGACCTCAAGTTGCATTTCCCTGAGATCCAGTTCTGCTTCTTCTTGGGCTGATGCCACAAATTATCCCCTCCCACTAGCTCCAGATGGCGCCCTAACTACTGATGTCACATACAGGTGGTGATCCTTCGCCTCCTGGAGGCTGGAGAGGACATCTTCCATCACCATACCTCTGAATCTTTCTCTGCCTCCATCTGCACTACCCAGTGTTGGAAAATGGGTTATTGGTAAGGGCAGGTAGGTACCTGCACTTAGCAATAGGCCACTAACCTCCACTAAGGTCCAGTTAGGTCTCAGTAAATTAAACCCAGCTCAACCCTTGGTGGCTTGGCAACGAGCGTCAAGGCTTAACTTAGGAGACAGAGGCCCTCATTCTGACCTTGGCGGGCGGCGGAGGCCGCCCGCCAAAGTCCCGCCGTCAGATTACCGTTCCGCGGTCGAAAGACCGCGGCGGTAATTCTGACTTTCCCGCTGGGCTGGCGGGCGGTCGCCTTCAGACCGCCCGCCAGCCCAGCGGGAAAGAGGCTTCCACGATGAAGCCGGCTCGGAATCGAGCCGGCGGAGTGGAAGCTGTGCGACGGGTGCAGTTGCACCCGTCGCGTATTTCACTGTCTGCGCAGCAGACAGTGAAATACATGTAGGGGCCCTCTTACGGGGGCCCCTGCAATGCCCATGCCAGTGGCATGGGCACTGCAGGGGCCCCCAGGGGCCCCGCGACCCCCCCTACCGCCATCCGGATCCCGGCGGTCCGACCGCCGGGATCTGGATGGCGGTAGGGGGGGTCGGAATCCCCGCGGCGGTGCAGCAAGCTGCGCCGCCGTGGAGGATTCAATGGGGCGGCTGTACACTGGCGGGAGCCCGCCAGTGGTGCCGGTCCGACCGCGGCTTTACCGCCGCGGTCGGAATCCCCATTGGAGCACCGCCGGCCTGTCGGCGGTGCTCCCGCGTTCCTCCGCCCTGGCGGTCAAAGACCGCCAGGGTCAGAATGACCACCAGAGTGTAAAGCATTCAAATATCACAAAACAGTAATGAAATAAAACACAGGAAACAGGTAAAAAATCCAAAACCAATTTATAAAAATAGATTATATTTTTCTCTTTAAAATGACACCAAAACAAATAAAATCGGATCAGGGGAACCGGAGATATGAATTTTTAAAGAATTCTTATTTTTTAGCGCCTAGAAACAAAAAGCGTCAATCGGGTCATCTGGTTGCACCTCGACCGGGGCAAAGTCAAAGTTTCAGGCCGACCGCGATGGAGCCCTACAGGCCGCAGGAGGACTCGGTTAAAATGTTACCTTCACACTTAGGCCCTCATTCTGACCCTGGCGGTTTGTAACCGTCAGGGCAGAGGGCAGAGGAAGCACCGCCAACAGGCTGGCGGTGCTTCCGGGGCAATTCTGACCGCGGCGGTAAAGCCGCGGTCAGAAAAGGGGAACCGGCGGTTTCCCGCCGGTTTTCCCCTGCCCCAGGGAATCTTCCATGGCGGCGCTGCATGCAGCGCCGCCATGGGGATTCCGACCCCCTTCCCGCCAGCCTGTTCCTGGCGGTTTACACCGCCAGGAACAGGCTGGCGGGAACGGGTGTCGTGGGGCCCCTGGGGGCCCCGGCAGTGCCCCTGCCACTGGCAGGGGCACTGCAGGGGCCCCCTAACAGGGCCACATTAAGATTTTCAGTGTCTGCAAAGCAGACACTGAAAATCGCGACGGGTGCCACTGCACCCGTCGCACCCCAGCAAATCCGCCGGCTCCATTTGGAGCCGGCTTCATCTTTGCTGGGGCTTTCCCGCTGGGCCGGCGGGCGATCTGCTTGAGATCGCCCGCCGGCCCAGCGGGAAAGTTGTGATCACCGCCGCGGTCATTTGACCGCGGTGCGGTGTTTGGGTGGTATCAGCCCGGCGGGCGGCACCCACCGCCCCCGTGGTCGGAATGACCCCCTTAGTCTTTTTTTAGAAGATTTTTTTCAGCGGGACGAACCTGCCAGTCCAATCCGACCTCCTAGAGCCCCTCTCCGGATACGCGATGCTGGAATCCTCGGTGGAGATTTTTACCTTCGGACTTAGTCGTTTTTTCGAGGTGAAAATCCTTCGACCGGGGTAAACCTGGATCTTGATCCGACGTCCATGGAGCCCTTCTCGGATACGCTGGCTGGGAGGTCCCGGTCAACTTTTTACCTTCGGACTTAGGGGGTCATTCTGACCCTGGCGGGCAACGACTGCGGAAGCACCGCCAACAATCTGGCGGTGCTTCCTGGCCAATTCTGACCACGGCGGTAAAGCCGCGGTCAGAAAAGGGAAACCGGCGGTTTCCCGCCGGTTTTCCCCTGGCCAAAGGAATCCTCCATGGCGGCGCTGCTTGCAGCGCCGCCATGGGGATTCCGACCCCCTTCCCGCCATCCTGTTCCTGGCGGTTCTTACCGCCAGGAACAGGATGGCGGGAACGGGTGTCATGGAGCCCCTGGGGGCCCCTGCACTGTCCATGCCACTGGCATGGGCAGTGCAAGGGCCCCCTAACAGGGCCCCATAAAGATTTTCAGTGTCTGCTGTGCAGACACTGAAAATCGCGACGGGTGCCACTGCACCCGTCGCACCCCTTCAACTCCGCCGGCTCCATTCGGAGCCGGCTTCATTGTTGAAGGGCCTTTCCCGCTGGGCCGGCGGGCGGCCTTCTGGCGGTCGCCCGCCGGCCCAGCGGGAAAGTCAGAATGACCGCCGCGGTCATTTGACCGCGGAACAGTCTTTTGGCGGTTCCCGCCAGGGGTCGGAATGACCCCCTTAGTCTCTTTTTCTGAGATTTTCTTTACCGGGACGAACCAGCAAATCAGGCCGGGTCGCGGTTGATGAAAGCCGGCTGGAGTTGCAGCGGCGGGTCAGTCCCTCTATGGAGCTTTTTTACAAAAGTTGTCCAAACTTCTCCAAACTTCTGGGGCTTCTCCCAGATGTCCTTTTAAGGTTCTTTTGGGGTCCACAGCTCACCCCAAGGGTCCAGAAGTTCTGAGATGGTCCTTGGGGGGTGCGGCCTACAACTCCCAGAATGCACCTGGCGCAAACTCCTTTTTGGCCACTAGACAGTGGTCAGCTGGTCGCTTTTTTCAGGAGTTGGTGCAGGCGACTCTGGATAGCAATTTTTCACCTGTAGCAAACAGGGTGTCCCTCCTTGAACCAGTTGAAGCCAGGAAAAGTCCTTCTTGTGGTGAAGCCCAAGTGTGCAGCTGGTGCAGTCCTTCTGAGTGCAGGTTCTAGGTGCAGGCCAGGGGTCCAGCACGGCAGTCCTTCTTCTTCTGTTGTTCTTCCTTGTTGGATGTGGTAGGGAACTGAGGTGTGGGTGCAGGTCTGCCAGTTTTATCCTTGCTCCTGGGTGAAAAGCAGGGGGGTCCTGGTTCTCCAATCAGGTGCAGGGTCCTTCCCCCTGTGATGACAACTTCCTGGGAAGTGTGGCAAAAATCAATCCAAGGAGGCAACATTCTCTAAAAATCCATCATGGCTGAATCTGATTTTTGGAGGTTACATCTGGCTGAGCCCACCCACTGGTGTGGCTAAAATTCATAAACACACCCCTCTCCTGCCCTCTCCTAATCTAATCAAGGGGGCACCTAGTTGTCTGGGGTTGCAGGATGTGGTGGTGTTACTGGTTGCTCCAAATGTCCTTCTCTGCCTTTGAAGACCAGTTTGGCAGCCCTCCCCCTTCCTGCCTCACCATCTGCTGAGGGGAGATTCCCTCCCACAGGCACATTCCTTTGTGTGAAGCCAGGCCACTTCACACCTCATCAAGGCAGCTTGGCCAAGCTACTAGAGCTGGCCAATCAGAGCACAGCAGCAAAAACAATGCAGGGCTGAAATGGGCAACTTTTCAGGTAAAGTTTAAAACTCTTTACCTGAACAAGTTATATTAAATCCAACAACTGGAAGTTGTGGGATTTATTACAACAATTCATTTGATACCAAATTCTTGGTATGCATCATTTAAGGAGACTTTAAAAATTAAAATAAAGTCTCCCCATTCTAGCCTATGAAGGCCATTTACTACAATGAGGGAAAAACGAATTTGGCTGTTTTTACCTCACCAGGGATTATAAAACTATTTTTATAAAGTCCCTGCTTATAGTTACATGGCACCCAGCCCTAGGGGCACATAGGGCGCATCTTAGGGGTGACTTATATGTAAAAATAAGGCAGTTTGAGACTTTGGAACTACTTTTAACTCCAAAGTCGAATTTGCATATAACTTTAATTTAAAAGCAGCCAGCAAGGCAGGCCTACCTTTAAAATGACACTGGGCACCTCAGCAGTGCACCTATGGGTGCACTACCTATGCTGTGGTCCCTAAACCTACATGCCCTACCATATACTAGGGCCTTATAGGTAGGTTAACTTAGCCAATTATAATTAGCCTAATTTGCATATCCATTTTACACAGAGCACAGGCCCTGGGACTGGTTAGCAGTACCCAGGGCACCATCAGAGTCAGGAAAACACCAGCAAAAGGTGGAAAATGGGGGCAAAAAGATCAGCCCTGTTTTCTCACACAAGCCCCCCCCCAGCCCACATGCCCAGGAGACTCAGCCCAACCCTGGGAGAGTCTTCCTGGCTTGTTAGGCGAGGAAGACAGTGAAGAAAACTGGCTGTCCCTTTGCAGAGCCTACTCTGCCTTACATCCTCCTGTCATGGTCACTCCCTCTGGGTAGTGAACCCACCCCAACAGTGAAAGGACCCATCTCAAACTGAAACTTCCCTCTAGGGGGGTCTTCCTCCTCTCTCTCTGCCAACTTGGGTAGTGAGGTGCCCACCTCCCCTACTCCTAACTTTGCTAGGGCAACACCTAGCTTACCCAAAGAGGTCACCCAACACTTGAGCAACCCCACCATGACTAACAGGGTCAGGGGGCTCACTTTGTTATTGGCCCTTGGGTCTGCCTCCCAGGCCAAGTACAGTGCTGCCAGGAAGGCTAGCACCCTGCAGAGGCTAATGACAGCTGTCAGTACCCAGAACCACACCCTAAGCTCTCCACTGACAGGTGGCTGAGCTGCTTTAGGGGCAACTGTGGGGTCCTGGCACCCCTCTTCCTGTCTAGAGTGGGGGGCTACCATCTCCTGTGGCAGACACCCTCCTTCCACTCTCCCTTCTGTCAGCGCAGGGGCAACACCCTGCATCTGGACAGCTGCCTGACTACTCAGGACTTCATTGGGGTCAGGTGAGGCCTCACCAGTGCCAACTCTGGGCTCCCCCCCTACTGGGGCAGAAGGCCTTTGGCTCCCTGGAACTCTCTTTAAGAGTGGCCTACCCTTCCTTTTCTTCTTTCCTTTTCTTGGGGACCCCTGTCTCCTAACTGTAGGGACTGACTCCCCAGGACTTTAGTTTGGGGGGGCGCCCTGGGTGACCGCCCATCTTGGACCAGGCTCACCTCTGGGAGGTCATTGCCCAGGATACAATCTAGGGGGAGGTCAGCAATGACTACCACCCTAAACCAGTCAAGGATACCCTCCCTCTCTAGGGGCACTATGGCTACAGGTTTGGAGGCGACCTCTCCTGTGGCTATCCTGACTTTCCTGGTCTCTCCTGGGACATACATGTCTGGGGTCACTAACCGGTCACTCACTATAGTGTGAGTGGCACAGATGTCTCTCAGGCCAGTGGTAGGGATCCCATTCACTTGAATGGGGTGGAAGTGCCTACTCCCACCCTCAGGGATCACCAGCCTACCACCCAGCTACCGCCCACCCAGCTCAATGCTATGAGGACTTCATCATCTAAGGAGTCCTCCTCTATGGCTACACTGGTCAGCCCAGTGCTAACCACCTTCTTTGGACAGGCTGCATCTCCTCTGAAATGACCTGTCTGCTGACAGTCAAAGCAAGCCTTATTGTCCAAGAGCTTTTTTAACCCTGGGTCTCCCTGTCTCTGCTTGTCAGAGTGGGAGTGGGATTTACTCTCCTCCTTCTTAGGGTTCTGGGGTACAGAGGGAGTCTCTGTGGTGGGCTTACCACCTCCCTCCTTAGGTTTTTGGGGACCTGACCCCCCTTCTTGGAATCTCCCCCCTGGGACTTGACAACCACCCTGGTTCTCAACCACTCATCAGCTGCCTGCCCTAGCTCTCTAGGGTTGGTCAGCTTAGAGTCCACTAGATGCTGGCGTAACCTTTCTTTGGTACAATTGGTCAAGATTTGCTCTCTCATGATCAGATTGTATAAACTCTCATAAGTATTTACTTTGTCACCAATAATCCAGCCCTCTAGTGCCTTAAGTGAGGTGTCTACAAAGTCAACCCAAGACTGGGTACTGACCTTCTGGGTGTCCCTGAACTTCATTCTATACTGCTCTGGGGTCAGACCAAACTTCTTGGTTAAGCACCTCTTCATACTAGGGTATGAATCTGCCTCCTCCCCCCTTAAGGTCAGAAGCCTATCCCTCCCTGAGTTGGGAACCAACTCCCAAAGAAGTGAACCCCAGTACTGAGGTTTGACTCTCATCATCTGGAGGGCCCTCTCAAAGGCCCCTAGCCACTTATCTATATCATCGCCCTCTACATAGGCAGGAACCACCCCTTTGGGTAATCTGGGGCAAAAACCCCCACCCAGGGACACCTCAGCCTCTTTGTCGCTGCCACCATCTCTTTTCTCTTCCCTTGCCCACTTTTTCTTTTCTAGGGCCAGCTTCTCTGCCTCCAAAGCTATGAATGCTAGCTGGGCCTCCAGCTCTCTTTCCCTGAGGGACAGGTTCTCTCCTCCTGAAGGGACCCCATTCCCCCAACTAGCTTTGGGTCTGCCCCTAGTGACTGTATGTAATGAGGACCGGTCTTCCTCATCCTCACTTAGGCTCAGATGCCCTCCCTCCCCTGAGTGGTAGGAGCTAGCATCCTCCCCTACTTCTCCCTCCCCTGGAACTTCTTCTGAGTCTACCTCTTGGGCCTCAGCCCATGCTGTCAGCGATTTGATCAGGATATGCTTCCTGAGGTCAGTGGTTGCAGGCAACCCTCTTTCAGTGCACAACCCCCTAAGCTGGACTACTGTCAGTGTGGGTAGGCTAGCCAGATCAAGCTCCATGGTTCCCTGGTTTTGTGTCAACAAAAACTTTTTGCAAAAATTGGAAACAAGAATTTAGAAAAATCACAAAAAATCAATAATTGAAATTAATCCAAATTAAAAATTAAAAACAATTTTTGCACTAGGACAATTTAAAGGATTTTTAATTTGTTTTACTTAAAACTGTAATGTGATACTGAACACAAGTACAGGATTCCACCACTGCTCACCAAACATTTTGGAAAATGGGTTATTGGTAAGGGCAGGTAGGTACCTACACTTAGCAATAGGCCACTAACCTCCACTAAGGTCCAGTTAGGTCTCAGTAAATTAAACCCAGCTCAACCCTTGGTAGCTTGGCAACGAGCGTCAAGGCTTAACTTAGGAGACAGAGTGTAAAGCATTCAAATATCAAAAAACAGTAATTAAATGAAAAACACAGGAAACAGGTTAAAAATACAAAACCAATTTATAAAAATAGATTATATTTTTATCTTTCAAATGACACCAAAACGAATAAAATCGGATCAGGGGAACCGGAGATATGAATTTTTAAAAATTATTATTTTTTAGCACCTAGAAACAAAAAGCGCCAATCGGGTCATCTGGTTGCACCTTGACCGGGGCAAAGTCAAAGTTTCAGGCCGACCGCGATGGAGCCCTGCTCGGCTACAGGCCGCGGGAGGCCTCGGTTAAAATGTTACCTTCACACTTAGGTGGTCATTCTGACCTCGGCGGTAAAAGGCGCTTACCGCCAGACAGAAGACCGCCATAACACCGCCGCTGCCGCGGGAAACCGCCACGGTCATTCTGACCCGCAACAGGCAAACCGCCAAAAACCCGACATCCACAAAAGTCCGCCACACCAACGGGCAGCGAAAAACTGGCGATGACCAAACCTCCACCGTCACGCCAACAGAAATACGCCCATTCCATTCCGATCCACGCGGCGGTCTTTCAACCACGGCATTCCATTGGCAGTACACACCGCCGCGGTCAAAATACACACACAGCTCCAAAACACTGCCACATTGGTAATTTTGAAACACACACACCTGATAAACATACTAACACCACTCCCACACACCCAACACAATATAAAACACACACCCACATCACCCACAAACCCCTACGACCCAAAATTATTGACGAAGGCCAGAGAGAGAGCACAGAATAGACAGTCCCACCACACAGAGGCACACAACACCATCACCCACACAACATCCACGCACAAAACACCACACCACCCCATGGCACCCCAAAGACAGCCCAGGTTTTCAGATGCTGAACTCAGGGTCATGGTGGAGGAAATAGTTCAGGTAGAGCCCCAGCTCTTCGGGGCACAGGTGCAGCACACCACCATTGCCAGGAAGATGGAGCTATGGCAAAGAATAGTGGACAGGGTCAACGCTGTGGGACAGCATCCACGAAATCGGGACGACATCAGGAAGCGGTGGAAAGACCTACGGGGGAAGGTGCGTTCCATGGTATCAAGGCACAACATCGAGGTGCATCGGACTGGCGGCGGACCCCCACATCAACCCCCAGAATTTACAAAATGGGAGGAACAGGTCTTGGCGATCCTGCATCCTGAGGGCCTCGCAGGAGTAGGCGGAGGAATGGACTCTGGTAAGTCGAATCTCAACTACTTCACCCCCCCCACCCACCGGC
Source organism: Pleurodeles waltl (assembly GCF_031143425.1). Classification (NCBI taxonomy): domain Eukaryota; kingdom Metazoa; phylum Chordata; class Amphibia; order Caudata; family Salamandridae; genus Pleurodeles; species Pleurodeles waltl. The sequence continues at coordinate 314,849,200 of NC_090444.1, read as the reverse complement.
ATGCCAAATCATACCCCTGCCCTCCCCCCCACCCCCATCACACATCCTCCTTGCTAATGTCTCACCATCACAACCCACCCATTCCAACACCAAGCCCTGCATGGGACCACAAACCATGGACACCCATCACCTAAGCATGCCCACTGCACATACCCACCCCCCCCAAACCACCGTCACAACAGCCCCCACAAGGGAATGCCAGCACTGGGGTACACGGGCACCCACCCATTGCACGCTATGGCACACACAGAAGCAATAACCATACTCTTATGCTCCTGCAGGACCCGAACGCCACGACACCGCCCAGGAGTTTCCAGAAATGTCCATTCCACCCCCAGAAGACGCCCACAGTGATGACAGCAGCTCTGTCTCCCTGGACCCAGATGACCAGCCCGGCCCATCTGGGACCTCGGGACAGTCGGTTCCCCTCAGACAGCCACAGGCCACAGCAGACCTACCCCCCTCTGGGAACACCAGCACAGCACCCACCCAGCGGGCCCATGCCTCTGTCTCCAGGACACGTCAATCAGCGGTGTGTCCACCACTACAGGGCACCCAGGTTAACCCACCACCCCAACAACAACAGGGACCTGGGGGCAGTGGTGGTGGGCACACGGTCCAGGGGACAGAGGCCCAGGGAAACAGGGGAACTGGGAGGGCTGCTGTGCGACAGGGGGGGGACAGGCCCAGGGAACCCACTCTCCACGAGGCCCTCTCCTCCATCATGGGAGCATACCACCGCTCCCAGGAGACGATGGCGACGGTCCTGGCCAGGTTCCAGGAGCTCCAGGTACTGCAGGAGGAACAGTTTATAGGGTTCAGGGAAGAACTCAGATGCATCAGTTCCGCAATGGGCACCATCGTTCTGGCTCTCAATCAGATTGTCAGCACATTGCGGGACCATGTGGCACCACAAAGGGCCCCTGTCACTAGCATGGACCAAGAACAGGCTACCACCTCCGCCGGCGCTAGTGGACAGGAGGCCCCGACACAAGAACAGGCCACCAGAACCCCACCCCCTGCAGAAGGAGAACCACCCGCAAGCGGTGCCTGAGATCTAGGAAGAAGACAGAGTAGGATGCCAAGACCCCCGCCAGGAAAGGATACCCCCTGATTGTCGTCCCACTGTCCCACATTGTCACCCTGTCCAACCTTAAACTGCCCCTTCTCCACCTTCCACAGGCATATGGACAATGCACCTGTGAGACTGAAAATCTGGACTCTGCCATGGACATTCCTCCACAACCACCCATCACCGAATTGCAACCATTTTAAAAAATTTTACACTTTAATAAACACACTTATTGCACAAAAATAATCTGGAGTCTGCCTGTATTTTTTAACAAATGTATTACACAGAACCGTGCCAAAATGTCCAGTTACATTGTGATGACAACATACCACTGTCACACAGCTGTAATCCATGGGGAAACAAAGCAGAGGTCACGGAGTGGGGCCCACATCTCTGAAATTGGAAGGGAAAGACACAACTCAGTGAACATACACTGGGTGGAAACTCAGACAGTAGAGAGGCAGGAGACTTTAAGTAAATGTAAATTCCGGTGTTGATTCTTACCTGTATGTTATTGAAAATACTGCTGTATTACTCTGTCCCTGTTGTCTGTGTCGTCCTCTTCGTCTTCCTCCTCTTCACTCTCCGCAGGCTCCACAGCTGCCACAACACCACCATCTGGACCATCCTCCTGCAGGAAAGGCACCTGGCGGCGCAAAGCCAGGTTGTGAAGCATACAGCAGGCCACGATGATATGGCACACCTTCTTTGGTGAGTACATTAGGGATCCACCTGTCATATGGAGGCACCTAAACCTGGCCTTCAGGAGGCCGAAGGTCCGCTCGATCACCCTCCTAGTACGCCCATGGGCCTCATTGTACCGTTCCTCTGCCCTTGTCCTGGGATTCCTCACTGGGGTCAGTAGCCATGACAGGTTAGGGTAACCAGAGTCACCAATTAGCCACACACGGTGTCTCTGAAGTAGTTCCATCAGGTTAGGGATGCTGCTATTTCGCATGATGTACGCGTCATACACTGACCCAGGGAACTTGGCATTTACATGGGAGATGTACTGGTCAGCCAAACAGACCACCTGGACATTCATGGAATGATAACTTTTTCTGTTCCTGTACACCTGTTCACTCGTGCTGGGGGGGACCAAAGCAACATGTGTCCCATCAATTGCACCAATGATGTTGGGAATATGTCCAAGCGCATAGAAATCACCCTTCACCGTAGCCAAATCGCCCACCTCAGGGAAAACAATGTAGCTCCGAATGTATTTCAACAGGGCAGACAACACTCTGGACAACACCTTGGAAAACATAGGCTGTGACATCCCTGATGAAATGGCCACTGTAGTTTGGAATGACCCACTTGCCAAGAAATGGAGTCCTGACAGAACCTGCACTAGAGGGGGAATCCTTGTGGGTTGGCGGATGGTTGACATCAGGTCTGGCTCCAGTTGGGCACACAGTTCCTGTATGGTGGCTCTGTCAAGCCTGTATGTCAGTATGACATGTCTTTCTTCCATTGTCGACAGGTCCACCAGCGGTCTGTACAAGGGGAAGATTCCTCCATCTCCTCGCAAGTCCCAGCGGACGGTGCCTAGGAAGGACAACATGGAGCACAGAGTCAATCAACCCACAGGTACGTTCCCACAGCTTGCACAGTACACGATTCTCAATGCATTGAATGGCTTGTATGAGTGTTGATGCAAGGCCTAGGTATGTGTGACGCAGTAGATTTTAAGCCATGTGGGCCCTTGAAATGTCGGCTGCCTGACCTGTGAAGTGCAACAGTGGGATGTGAGGTCAATGCGCTGGCGTGGCACACCGTGGCGGGAGGTGGTCGAAGACCGCGGCGCAAAGCCGCATTGGCTAACATTGAATCCTATGGGTCTCAGGAGCCAATGACGATGTGCGCCGGCGGTCGCAGTACGCACCGCCGTGGGCGTGACCGCCATTTTCTAACTGCTTAATCACTCGATACCTGAACATCCACAGGAGAGGACCTATACTGCAAGTGCTGCTGTGACCTCGGTCTGGAAGAGACAATGGCTGCTGCGACTGGGGAAAGGGCCCCTGCCTTCACTTCTGAAGAATTGGAGAAACTCGTGGATGGGGTCCTCCCCCAGTATGCGCTACTCTACGGTCCTCCAGACCAACAGGTAAGTACACTGGGACGATGCTTTGTGGTCAATGCCTGGGTTGAGTGGGGTGAATGAACAATGGTGGGGAGGGGAGCGAATGAGGCATGCATCAAATGACAGATGAGAGCATGTGCCACATGGCAAGGGTGGGGATGGGAGGCCACTCACATCGAGCATGCAGAAAATGATTGTTTATTTTTCTCCCTCTGTACATGTCACATAGGTCAGCGCCCATCAGAAAATCGACATTTGGCGTGCCATCGCCAAGGACGTCCGGACCCTGGGGGTCCACAACAGACGGGGCACCCACTGCCGCAAGAGGTGGGAGGACATCCGACGCGGGAGCATGAAGACTGCGGAGGATCTGCTGGGGATGGCCTCCCAACGTAGGAGGGGTGGCACTCGTCAATTGACCCCCCTGATGTCCCGGATCCTGGCGGTGGCCTACCCCGATTTGGATGGTCGCGTGAGGACATGACAGCAGACACAAGGGGGTGAGTACAAATACATTCTGCTGACTTTGCGCGCTGTGGAGGTGTCTGGGTGGGGGAGGAGGGCTGTGGCTAACCCTAGGACAGGGCGATTTCCGTAGGCTAGGCCCCTCCGTTAGGCATGGCCCTGTGCCCCCACCCCGCACCTCTGTAGGTTGCCTAGTACAGCTAATCATGGCCCTGTGTCACCTATGTGTGGATTTGTCATCCAAAGGCTTGTAGGCCATGTCCCACGGATTGAGTAGTGGACCCCAAGTGCGCGACGTAGTGCAGGGGGCTTCTGTGTCTGTCCTCTCCGCCAAATGTGTCGCCAATGCATGCACTCAACATGTCTTTATTTCTCCCCCCCCCTTTTTTTGGTGGTCTTCCTGTTCATGTGTGCATTAGCATCATCAGGCGGAGGAGAAGTGGCATCGGAGCACGAGGGAGCTGCATCTTACATTGCCATGGAGGGCCATGCAACCGACTCGGAGTTCACCAGTGAGACGGAGGGCGAGGGGAGCTCCACAGCGGGGACACGTGGTGACACCAGCGACACAGACACGTCCTCGGAAGGGAGCTCCCTTGTGGTGGCGGCAACATCCGTGCCCACCGCAACAACAGGTACAGCCGCCACCCAGCGCACCAGCTCCGCCCTCCCAGCAGCCCCTCAGCCTTCGCCCCGTGCCCGCTCACCCAGGAAGGTGGGCATCTCCTTCACCCCAGGCACCTCAGGCCCTGCCCCAGTTACCCCTGCTGCCCTCAGTGAGGAGGTCATTGACCTCCTGCGGACGCTCATTGTTGGGCAGTCTACCCTTTTGAATGCCATCCAGGGTGTAGAAAGGGAGGTGCACCGGAGTAATGCATACCTGGAGGGCATTCATTCGAGTCAGGCTGCCCATCAGCGATCGTTCAATGCTCTGGCCTCAGCACTGACGGCAGCCATTGTCCCTGTCTCCTGCCTCCCTCCTCCAACTTCCTCAACCCAATCCCACTCCCCTGTACCTCTGCCTATCTCAGACACACCTACAGACCAGCCTGCACACACCTCAACACCCAAGGGAAGCTCATCCAGACATAAGCACCACACATCACACAAGCATTCACCCAAGCAACAGTCACATGCAGACATGCCAACAGCCACGGCCTCCTCTGTGTCCCCCTCCTCCTCGTCTCCCTCCTCCCTCCTTGTGACGTCTCCACTCACACTTGCATGCACAACATCATCAGCCACTTCGTCCATCACCAGCACACCCACCAGAACACTCCGCACACGTGCAGTCACCACCCCCACTACCATTTACACGTCCCCTGTGTCCTCTCCCAGTGTGTCTGTCACCCCCTCTTCCAAACCACACAAACGCAGGCAGCCACCCACCCAACAGCCATCCACCTCACGACAGCCTCCAGCACAAGCACCTGCACCCAAAGACATCAGACTTGACTCACCTACAACCACATCCTCTTCCTCCACTCCCATACCCACTACACCTACCCTTCCCACTGCTCCTAAAAAGTTTTTCCTGTCCAAAATTAACCTCTTTCCATCACCTGACCCACCCCCTCCATCTCATAAGACTCCAACCAGCACCTCAGCCACCACAAAACCTGGACCTACAAGGACAATAGTCCAAGGATTTTGGAGTCCAACACCTTCAAGGCCAGCTACTTCGGCTAGCAGTAAAGATACAGCCAGCCCACCCCCTGGAAAGAAAGCCAAAAAACCCAGTGCCCGGCGCGAGAGGCGAGAGACAGCAGGCTCCACGGGCACTACCCTGGCACCGTCAGGAAGTGGGGTGCCACCTGGCACACCGACAAAGGGAGGAAAGGGCCACAGAGGAGCAGGGAAGGGTGGCAAGGGCAGCACGCCCGACAAGTCCGGCAGCAGGCGAGCTGCCCAGGAGGGCCCCACCAGCCCCATTCCAGGGGTGAAGGAGGACACCCACGGGCCCGGGACGGCAGCACAGGAGGGCCCCGCAAGCGAGAAGACAGATGTGCACGAAGGGCACTGCAGCCACATGTCGGGTGGCGAGTGAAATCCATGTCATGGCCGGATCTGGGGCCCCGGAGACACACAGGGCCCTTCAAGTCAAGCACCGCTGAACAGGGCACCGCCGTCTCAAGAACCGCTGAACAGGGCTCTTCAAGTCAAGCACCGCTCCGCTGGGCACCGCCGTCTCCGCACCGCTCCGCTGGGCCCTTCAAGTCAAGCACCGCTCCGCTGGGCCCTTCAAGTCAAGCACCGCTCCGCTGGGCCCTTCAAGTCAAGCACCGCTCCGCTGGGCACCGCCGTCTCTGCACCGCTCCGCTGGGCCCTTCAAGTCAAGCACCGCTCCGCTGGGCCCTTCAAGTCAAGCAACGCCGTCTCTGCACCGCTCCACTGGGCCCTTCAAGTCAAGCACCGCTCCGCTGGGCACCGCCGTCTCTGCACCGCTCCGCTGGGCCTTTCAAGTCAAGCACCGCTCCGCTGGGCACAGCCGTCTCTGCACCGCTTCGCTGGGCCCTTCAAGTCAAGCACTGCTGGACAGGGCACCGCAGTCTCATGCACCGCTGGCCCATTGGCAGAAGGGGCAGGGCCGGATCTGTGTCGGCCAGGGCTGCACGAAGCACTCTGGGCACCATGCCTCCTCCAGAACCAGTGGAGTCTGTAATCCACTTGATTGACTGTGGCTTTGCCCCTCCAGGATGGCACAGTGGGCAATCCACCCACTGTAGAGACTTGTGAGACTGTGGCTTTGCACTCCCCAAGATGGCACAGTGGGCAATCCACCCACTGTAGAGACTTGTGAGACTGTGGCTTTGCACTCCCCAAGATGGCACAGTGGGCAATCCACCTACTGTAGAGACTTGTGAGACTGTGGCTTTGCACTCCCCAGGATTGAACAGTGGGCATGGAGGCCCCTCGTGGATCTGGCGTCGTGGACTCATCTGGCTGAGGTGCCCCCCATTCCCTTCCCCCTGAGGTGCCTGTAGTTTTGCTATCTGATGCCCCTGCAGTGTTCTCTCCAATGGATTTGGGTATCGTGTTTGGGCTTTGCCCATGTGTTTAGGCCCATTGGCCCACGAACAATGGCTGATACCCAATTTGCACAGGACAATTTACATTTGTATATATAGTTATAGATGTTGGATATATTTTTTAACTTAGCCGTTCAATATACTTCAAGATTCATGAACATTTTATTTTGTCTTTGCATTCTTCTGGGGTGTTTGGGGGGTGTCACTCTGAGTTGTTGCTCTGCATTGATGTGTATGTAGTTGTGGGTGAGGGTGAGGGTGGGTGTGTCGCGTATGTGTGTGCCCGTAATTTTTTGCCTCCCCCCTCCCCTGTGTCGTAGGTGCCATACTCACCGGTGTCCTCTGCGCCGGCGTTCGTGCTCCTGGTAGAGGAGCAGGAAGACAATAGCTGGTAGGATGTGTAGTTCGGGTTCCATGCTGTCCAGATTCCTCGTGGAGTGTGTAGAGGTGAGCGTTTTCCGTTCGTAATGTCTGTTTCCACCGTGTTTTTATCGGCGGGGCTACCGCCCCGGAAAAGGTGGCGGATTGGTAAGTTGTGATAGGGTGGACGGTACATTGGCTCCCGCCTGTCTGTTGGCGGTGACCGCCACGCTGTTTGTTTGTCCCGCCGTGGCGGTCGGAGTGTTAAAGTGGCGGTCTCTGTTGGCGGTTCCCGCCAGGGTCAGAATTCCATTTTTTTTACCGCCTGCCTGTTGGCGGGTTGGCCGCCGCTTTAACACCGACCGCCAGGGTTGGAATGACCCCCTTAGTTTTTTTTTCGAAGATTTTCTTCAGCGGGACGAACCTGCCAGTTCAATCCGACCTCCTGGTGCCCTTCTCCGGATACGCGATGCTGGAATCCTCGGTGGAGATTTTTACCTTCAGACTTAGTCGTTTTTTCGAGGTGAAAATCCTTCGACCGGGGTAAACCTGGATCTTGATCCGACATCCATGGAGCCCTTCTCGCATACGCTGGCTGGGAGGTCCCGGTCAACTTTTTACCTTCGGACTTAGTCTCTTTTTCTGAGATTTTCTTTACCGGGACGAACCAGCAAATCAGGCCGGGTCGCGTTGAGGCAAGCCGGCTAGAGTTGCCGCGGCGGGTCGGTCCCTCTATGGAGCTTTTTTACAAAAGTTGTCCAAACTTCTCCAAACTTATGGGGCTTCTCCCAGATGTCCTTTTAAGGTTCTTTTGGGGTCCACAGCTCACCCCAAGGGTCCAGAAGTTCTGAGATGGTCCTTGGGGGGGTGCAGACTACAACTCCCAAAATGCACCTGGCGCAAACTCCTTTTTGGCCACTGGACAGTGGTCAGCTGGTCGCTTTCTTCAGGATTTGGTGCAGGGGACTCTGGATAGCAATTTGTCACCTGTAGCAAACAGGGAGTCCCTCCTTGAACCAGTTGAAGCCAGGAAAAGTCCTTCTTGTGGTGAAGCCCAAGTGTGCAGCTGGTGCAGTCCTTCTGAGTGCAGGTTCCAGGTGCAGGCCAGGGGTCCAGCAGGGCAGTCCTTCTTCTTCTGTTGTTCTTCCTTGTTGGATGTGGTAGGGAACTGAGGTGTGGGTGCAGTCTGCCAGTTTTTATCCTTGCTCCTGGGTGAAAAGCAGGGGGGTCCTGGTTCTCCAATCAGGTGCAGGGTCCTTTCCCCTGTGATGACCACTTCCTGGGAAGTGTGGCAAAAATCAATCCCAGGAGGCAACATTCTCTAAAAATCCATCATGGCTGAATCTGATTTTTGGAGGTTACATCTGGCTGAGCCCACCCACTGGTGTGGCTAAAAATCATAAACACACCCCTCTCCTGCCCTCTCCTAATCTAATCAAGGGGGCACCTAGTTGTCTGGGGTTGCAGGATGTGGTGGTGTTGCTGGTTGCTCCAAATGTCCTTCTCTGCCTTTGAAGACCAGTTTGGCAGCCCTCCCCCTTCCTGCCTCACCATCTGCTGAGGGGAGATTCCCTCCCACAGGCACATTCCTTTGTGTGAAGCCAGGCCACTTCACACCTCATCAAGGCAGCTTGGCCAAGCTACTAGAGCTGGCCAATCAGAGCACAGCAGCAAAAACAATGCAGGGCTGAAATGGGCAACTTTTCAGGTAAAGTTTAAAACTCTTTACCTGAACAAGTTATATTAAATCCAACAACTGGAAGTTGTGGGATTTATTACAACAATTCATTTGATACCAAATTCCTGGTATGCATCATTTAAGGAGACTTTCAAAATTAAAATAAAGTCTCCCCATTCTAGCCTATGAAGGCCATTTACTACAATGAGGGAAAAACGAATTTGGCTGTTTTTACCTCACCAGGGACTATAAAACTATTTTTTATAAAGTCCCTGCTTATAGTTACATGGCACCCAGCCCTAGGGGCACATAGGGCACATCTTAGGGGTGACTTATATGTAAAAATAAGGCAGTTTGAGACTTTGGAACTACTTTTAATTCCAAAGTCGAATTTGCATATAACTTTAATTTAAAAGCAGCCAGCAAGGCAGGCCTGCCTTTAAAATGACACTGGGCACCTCAGCAGTGGGTGCACTACCTATGCTGTGCTCCCTAAACCTACATGCCCTACCATATACTAGGGACTTATAGGTAGGTTAACTTAGCCAATTATAATTAGCCAAATATGCATATCCATTTTACACAGAGCACAGGCCCTGGGACTGGTTAGCAGTACCCATGTCACCATCAGAGTCAGGAAAACACCAGCAAAAGGTGGAAAATGGGGGTAAAAAGTTAGGGGGCCTCTGCAATCAGCCCTGTTTTCTTACACCCAGGCTTCAAGGGTCTTGATTATCAAAGCCTTCCTAAGGTTGTAAGCAGCAGGTAATCCCTTCTTTCTGCATAACACCCTAATCTCAGCTGCAGTGAGTGTGGGTGGGCTAGCCTGATAAAGTTCCATGGTTTCCCTTAAGTTTCGCCTCACTTAAAAAAATGTGTGCACAAATTGATCAGAACTATTTAGAAAAATTAAAAATGAAGTAATTAGAAAATTAGTCCAAATTTGAAAAATCTAAAATACTTTTTTTTCTAGGTTACTTTAGTGGATTTTTAACTTGCTTCACTTAAACACAAGTACTGGATCCCATCACTGCACACCAAAAGTGTTAGAAAGTGGATCAATGGTAAGGGCAGGTAAGTACCTACACTTAGCAATAGGCAACTAACCGCCACTAGGTCCAATCAGGTCACAGAAAATGAATCCCCACTCAACCCATGGTAGCTTGGCAATGAATGACAAGGCTTAACTTAGGAGACAGGTGTTTAAAGTATTTAAAAATCACAAAACAGTATATAAGTAAAACACACAACACAATAAAAACCCAAACACCAATTTATAAAAAATAGAGTATATTTGTATCTTGAAAATGCCACCAAAGGAATTAAAATCAGATAAGGGGAACCGGAGACATGAATTTTTAAAGAATTAATGTTTCGCATAGAAACGAAAACCGCCAATCTGGTGGCACTAGATTGGGGCATAGTCAAAGTTTGAGGCAACATGGGAGGAGCAGGTCTTGGCTATTCTGCACACCACCCCGACAGCACCAGGGACCTGGGGGCAGTGGTAGTGGGCACACGGTTCAGGGGACAGAGGCCCAGGAACACAGGGGAACTGGGACTGCTGTGCAACAGGGGGAGGACAGACCCAGGGAACCCACTCTCCACAAGGCCCTCTCCAACATCATGGGAGCCTACCACCATTCCCAGGAGACGATGGCAACGGTACTGGCCAAGTTGCAGGAGACCCAGCGGCTGCAGGAGGAACAGTATTTGGGCTTCAGGGAGGAACTCAGATCCATCAATTCCACCCTGGGCACCATTGTAGGGGTGCTGAAGGAACTTCTCAACACCAGTAGGGACACTGTGGCACAACAAGGGGGCCCCTGACACTAGCCTGGACGATGAACTGCCCACCACCTCCGCCGGCGCTAGTGGACAGGAGGCACCGCCACAGGTCCACAACACCAGCACCCCACCCCCTGCAGATGGAGAACCACCCCACAAGCAGTCCCTGAGATCCAGGACAAAGACAGAGAACAATGCCAAGACCCCCGCCAAGAAATTAGACCATCCTGATTGTCATCCTTTTGTCCCACCTTGTCACCCTGTCCATCCTAAAAACTGCCCCAGCTCCACTTCCTATGCCCCTTTGGACAATGCACCTGTGAGACTAATAAACTGGACTCTGCCATTGACATTCCTCCACCTTCACCCCTCACCATTTTACAACCCCCTCCAATATTGAGCACTTAAGTAAACACCCTTGAAGCACAAAACAATCAGGAGTCTGTATGTGATTTCGAAATAGTGTATTAGCAATTACAGTGTCAAAATGCTCTTTCAAATGTAATGTCAACATACCTATGTCACACAGCTCTAGTCCATGAGGAAACAAAGCAGATGTCACACTGTGGGACCCACATCTTTGAAATCGTAAGAGAAAGTGACAAATCAGGGTCCATACACTGGGTGAAAATGACAGACAGTAGAGAGGTAGTGGATTAAAATCTGATGTAGCAGGCAGGTTTGTCTTCTTACCTGTGTCTCACTGGAAGTATTGCATGATCATTGTGTTCCTGTTGTCGATGTCCTCTTCTTCTGCTTCCTCGTCTTCACTGTCCACAGGGTCCACAGCTGCCACAACACCTCCATCTGGACCATCCTCCTGCAGAAAAGGACCTGCCTTCGCAAAGCCAAGTTGTGAAGCATACAGCAGGCCACGATGATCTGGCACACCTTCTTTGGTGAGTAGAATAGTGAACCACCTGTCATATGGAGGCACCGGAACCTGGCCTTCATGAGACCGAAGGTCCGCTCTATAATCCTCCTAGTTCGCCCATGGGCCTCATTGTAGCGTTCCTCTGCCCTTGTCCTGGGATTCTTCATTGGGGTCAGTAGCCATGACAGGTTGGGGTAACCAGAGTCACCTGCAAATGGCGAGGGACAACTGTTAGACACACACTGACTCATAGGGACATCCACAGACCCAGACAACTATTCCCACTGATTTGGGTCCAGGTGCTCACCTAATAGCCACACCCGGTGCCTCTGGAGTTGCCCCATCACATGAGGGATGCTGCTATTCCTCAGGATTTAAGCATCATGCACTGAGCCAGGAAATTAGGCATTAACATGAGAAATGCACTGGTCTGCCAAACACACCATCTGCACATTCATCTAATGGTAACTCTTCCGGTTTCTGTACACCTGTTCACTCCTGCGTGGGTGGACCAAGGCCACATGTGTCCCATCAATGGCACCTATGATGTTGGGGATATGTCCCAGGGCATAGAAGTCACCTTTCACTGTAGGCAAATCCTCCACCTGAGGGAAAATGATGTAGCTTCGCATGTGTTTCAGCAGGGCAGACAACACTCTGGACAACACGTTTGAAAACATAGGCTGGGACATCCCTGATGCTATGGCCACTGTTGTTTGAAATGACCCACTTGCTAGGAAATGGAGTACTGACAGCACCTGCACTTGAGGAGGTATTCCTGTGGGATGGCTCCAAATGGGCACACAGTTCCTGGATTGTGGCACGATCAAGCCTGTAGGTGATGATCACATGCCTTTTCTCCATTGTCGATAGGTCCACCAGCGGTCTGTACACCGGAGGATGCCGCCATCTCCTCACATGCCCCAGCGGACGGTGCCTATGGAGGAGAACAGCGAGCATAGAGTCAACCAACTCTGAGGTACGTAACCACAGCTTACTCTGAAAATATTCATAAATCTAAATTTGTTGTATGAGTGGTTAAGCAAGGCCTAGGTATGTGTGATGCTGTCAAAAATAATGCCATGTGGGCCCCTGAAATGGCGGCTTCCTGACCTGTAAAGTGGTACGGGGGATATGAGGTAACTGCGCTGGCATTCTACACCGTTGCGGTAGGCGGTCGAAGACGGTGGCGCAATTCTGCATTGGTTAACATTGGGCCCTATGGGTCCCAGGAGCCAATGACGATGTATGCCTGTGGCGACGGTATGCACTGCCGCGGACGTGACTGCCATCTTCTATCTGTTCAATCACTCGATACCTGATCCTTGACAGGAGAGGACCTACACTGCAAGTGCTGCTGTGACCTCAGTCTGGAAGAGACAATGGCTTGTGTGTCTGGGATAAAGGCCCCTGCCTTCAGCACGGAGGAGTTGGAGAAACTCGTGGATGGGGTCCTCCACCGGTACACACTACTCTACGGTCCTCCAGACAAACAGGTAAGTACACTGTGAGCATGCTGTAATGGCAATGCCTGTGTGGAGTGGGGTGGATGAAAGATGGGGGGTGAGAATGAGGCATGCATGAAACGACGGTGAGTGCATGTGCGTCATGGCAAGGGTAGGGATGTGGGCCAATGACTGTGACGGTGCAGTTGGTAATTACTTCTCTTTTCCCCTGTACAATTCCTGTAGGTTAGCACCCACCAGAAGAAGGACATCTGGCGTGCCATCACCATGGAAGTCCGGACCCTGGGGGTCAACCACAGACGGAGCACCCACTGCCGGAAAAGATGGGAGGACATTCGCCGCTGGAGCAAGAAGACGGTGGAGGCCCAACTGGGGATGGCCTCCCAACGTGGGAGGGGTGCCCGTCACACCATGACCCCCCTGATGTTCAGGATCCTGGCGGTGGCGTATCCGTACTTGGATGGGCGCTTGAGGGCATCACAGCAGACACAAGGGGGTGAGTACACTCTCATTCTGCTGATTCAGAGCGCATTTTAGGTGTCTGGGTGGGGGAGGTGGGCTGTGGGTTCCCCTAGGCCAGTGCAAGTTTTCTAATTAAGTTCCCTACTTCAGGCTGGCCCTGTGGCACCCCACCCCACCTGTGTACAGTGACAACTACACTTAGTCAGGCTCCTGTTACATCCATGTGTGCAGAAATCGGTCATAGCCTTGTAAGCCATGTCCCAGAGATTGAATAGTGGACCCCAAGTGCGCAGCGTAGTTCAGGGGGCTTCTGTGTCTGTCGTGTCCGCCAACGGTAGTGGTATTGCATGCACTGAACATGTCTTTCTTCTGTCTCCCCCCCTTTTTGTGGTCTCCCTGTACTTGTGTGCATTAGCATCATCAGGTGGAGGAGCAGTGGCACCGGAGCAGGAGGGAACTGCATCCCACATGGCCCTGGAGGGCAAGACTACGGACTCCGAATTCATCAATGGGACGGTGGGACGGAGGGCGAGGGGAGCTCCACGGCGGGGACAGGAGCTGACACCAGCGAGACGGACTCCTCCTCTGATGGGAGCTCCCTTGCGATGGCGGCCCCACCTGTGCCCCCGCATCTACAGGTACAGCCGCCACCCCCCCTACCAGCACCGTCCTTCCAGCAGCCCCTCAGCCTTTGCCCCGTGCCTGCTCACCCAGGAGGGTGGGCATTACCTTTGCCCCTGACACCTCAGGCCCTGCCCCTGTCACCCCTGCTGCCCTCAGTGAGGAGGCCATTGACCTCCTCAGGTCCCTCACTGTTTGGCAGTCTACCATTTTGAATGCCATCCAGGGTGTAGAGAGGCAGTTGCAACAAACCAATGCATTCCTGGAGGGCATTCACTCTGGTCAGGCAGCCCTTCAGCGAGCTTTTCAGACTCTGGCTTCAGCACTGATGGCAGCCATTGTCCCTGTCTCTAGCCTCCCCCTTCCAACTTCCTCCACCCAGACCCACACCCCTGTACCTCAGCCTATCCCAAGCACACCATCAGACCAGCATGCACACACCTCAACACACAAGGGAAGCTCTGGCAAACATAAGTACCACACATCCCACAGGCACTCACTCAAGCATCACACACATGCAGACACACCAACATCCACTGCCTCCACTGTACCCGTCCTCCTCGTCTCCCTCATCCCTCCCTGTCTCGTCTCCACTCACACCTGCATGCACAACATCCTCAGCCACTACATTCATCACCAGAACACCCACCACCACACCCCGCTCACGTGCAGTCACCACCCCCAATACCATTCACACATCCCCTGTGTCCTCTCCCAGTGTGTCTGTGAGGCCACCTCCCAAGATACAAAAACGCAGCCACACACCCACCCAACAGCCATCCATCTCACGACAGCCTCCAGCCCATGCACCTTCACCCAAAGTCACCAAACGTACACCGCCTACAACCACTACCTCTTCCTCCACTCCCAAACCCCCTCCAGCTACCCGTCCCAGTGTTCCTAAGAAGCTTTTCCTGGCCAGCCTTGACCTCTTTCCCTCACCTCCCCCACCCCATCAGTCTCCTAGGGCCCGACTCTCCAGGTCCCAACCTAGCACCTCAGCCACAACATCGGCAGGACGAGTGGTGCCAGTAGTCACCGGATTATGGAGTGCACCAGGCAGCAGGGCAGGAAGTGTGGCAAGGAGCCAGAGCACGGACAGTCCCCCACCTGTCAAGCATAAGAAGTTTGACAGTGCCCGGCGGGAGAGGGGAAAGAAACCAGCCACCAAAGCCGCTCCCAGGGGTCCAGTTGGGAGTGTGGATACAGCTGTGATACCATCCAAGGGGGACAAAGGGGCATAGTAAAAGCGGCAAGTCTGAGAAGATCAGCACGGCGGACAAGACCGCCAGCAGCCCCGCTGCCCAGGAAGCGACCGCCAGCAGCAGCCCCGCTGCCACAGACAGGACCGCCAGCAGCCCCGCTGCCCAGGAAGCGACCGCCAGCAGCAGCCCCGCTGCCACAGACAGGACCGCCAGCAGCCACACTGCCCAGGAAGCGACTGCCAGCAGCAGCCCCGCTGCCACAGACAGGACCGCCAGCAGCCCTGCTGCCCAGGAAGCGACTGCCAGCAGCAGCCCCGCTGCCACAGACAGGACGGGCAGCAGCCCCGCTGCATTGGAAGCGACCGCCAGCAGCAGCCCCGCTGCCACAGACAGGACTGCCAGCAGCCCCGCTGCCCAGGACACTGCCGCCAGCAGCCCCGCAGGGCAGAACAAGACCGCCAGCAGCTGAACCGCTGCCCAGGACACCACCGCCACAAGCAGCGCTGCCAAGGACACCGCCACAAGCACCACTGCCCAGGACACCGCCGCCACAAGCAGCGCTGCCAAGGACACCTCCACAAGCACCGCTGTCCAGGACACCACTGCCAGCAGCCCCGCAGGCCAGTCAGCGCAAATGATTCCGACGCTACTGAGTCGGCAGGATGAAGCACTCTGGGCACCATGCCCCTCCAGAACCAGTGGAGAGATACATCCACTACCTCTGTCCTTGGCAGGATGAAGCACTCTGGACACAAGGCCCCCTCCAGAACCAGTTGAGAGACACATCCACTACCTCTGTCCTTGGTAGGATGAAGCACTCTGGGCACAAGGCCCCCTCCAGAACCAGTGGAGAAGGTTATCCACGTGAGAGTCTGTGGCTTTGCACTCCCCAGGATTGAACAGTGGGCAAACCACCCACTGTAGAGACTTGAGAGAATGTGACATTGCACTCCCCAGGATTGAACAGTGGGCAAACCATCCACTGTAGAGACTTGTGAGACTGTGGCTTTGCACTCCCCAGGATTGAACAGTGGGCAAACCACCCACTGCAGAGACTTGAGAGACTGTGGCTTTGCACTCCCCAGGATTGAACAGTGGGCAAACCCCCCACTGTAGAGACTTGTGAGACTGTGGCTTTGCACTCCCCAGGATACATCAATGGGCATGGAGCCCCCTCGTGGATCTAGCATCGTGCACTCAACCGGCTGAGGTGCCCGCCCCCTTCCCTTCCCCCTGAGGTGCCTGTTTTATTTCTATCTGATGCTCCTGCAGTGTTCTCTCCGTTTTGATCGGGATTGAGTGTGGGCCTCACCCATGCCTTTTGGGCCCAGTGATCCACGGACTATGATGGTGGAATCCCTTGGACTTGTGTTCTTGGTGTATATAATTGTTTATCGTATGAATGTATATATTTGTATATATTTTAGATTCATGTCTTTGAATATATCCAATTATTCGACTCATTTCCTTTTGTCCTTGCATTCTTCCAGGGGTGGTTGGGGGTGTAACTGTGATGTATCAACATGTACTTGTGTGTGTATTGTAGTGGGTGAGGGTGGGGGTGTTGCGGGTTGCGTGTGTGTGTGTCACAGTTTTTTCCCTCTCCCCTCCCCTGTGTCGTAGGTGCAGTACTCACCGTTGTCTTCACCGACGGCGTTCGTGTTCTTGGTAGAGGAGCAGGAAGATAAAGGCTGGCAGAATTTGGAGCTCCGGTTCCATGGCGTCCTGGTTCCTCGTGGGGTGTGTAGAGCTGAGCGTTTTCCATTCGAAGTCCTGTTTCCGCTGTGTTTTTGTTCTCGGTAATCCACCCCGGAAAAGGTGGCAGATTGGTGGGCTGTAATTCTGTGGGTGGTACATTGTACTCCGTCTGTCTGTTGGCGGTTACCGCCACGGTGTTTGTTTGTACTGCCGTGGCGGTCGGAGTGTTAAAGTGGCTGTCTATGTTGGCGGTTTCCGCCACGGTTGTAATTCCATTTTGTTTACCGCCGGCCTGTTGCGCGGTTTTACAGCTGCTTTAACACTGACCGCCAGGGTTGTAATGACCACCTAAGTCATTTAGTATTCTCGTCATAGTGTTCAGCCGACATGGCCCCTTATTCAAGTAAAGGCCCTAGCCGCAGGATCAGAACCGCCAGCTCAAGATCAACCCAGGTCATCAGCGGTTTGAAGAGTCACCCTGGGAGCCTCGTCAGAATGAAAGGAGTCTGCATCCTAGGAGTTAGTATTGTGGTCAGAGCCCCTCTCACTGGCATCCTCGGGTGGGTCTGAGTTCTGCAGCAATGCCACTGCTTCCAGGGCTGCCTTTCTGTCCAATTCCTTCTGCGCTGGGGTCGGTCCAATGCTAGTACAGAGCCAATTTTGTTGTCTCTTTGCTCACTTGCGCCCATTTTGTGTCATCCGCCCCAGTTTGGCGTGTGGGTCCCCCCGCTTTATGCGATTCCAGCCATTCCCACACTTCCTCAGGAGTCTGAAGGAAGGTGTTGTGCCCCTCTGTGATCACCCTCAGTCTAGCTGGGAATAGGAGGGAGTACTGAATGCCCTCGTCTCGGAGAGCTCATTTCACTGCCGCATAGGAGGCCCACCTGCCCTGCACCTCGGCTGTGAAATCCGGGAAAAGGGTTATTGTTCTATTTTCGACACGGAAGGGCCCAACTTCTCTGGCTCGTTGCAGTAGCACATCCCTGTCCGTGTAGTGCAGCAGCTTAGCCACGACCACCTGTGGGGCCGTCCTGGGGCAAGTACTCTTGACGGCACCCAGTGCGCCCTTTCCAGTGCAGAGAAGGATGTAAGTTGCTCTGGAGCGTCCTCTGATCTTAGCCATTTCTCCAGGAAGGCCACCATGTCGTTTCCCTCAACACCCTCCGGAAGGCCAATAATTCACATATTGTTCCTTCGATTTCAGCCTTCAGAGTCTTCAGTCATTGAACTTGGTCGTTCAACTGGAGGACAGTGGATTCAAGTTCCTGCTGTGCCGGTGAAAGGTCCACGAGTGCAGTTTCGGTGCCCAGGACGCTGTCCGCTAGCTTTGGGTGGTCTGCTCTCAACAGGCCCAATTCTGCTTACACCTGGCCGATTTCCCGCTGTAGCATTGTTTTGGATTCCTCAATGGCTCCCAGGATCTTGTCCAGCGTGGCCTGTAAGGAGGGTGGGACGGGGTTTGTCATGTCCATTTGGGCTATGTCACTTGCTCGATTCCGGCCCTGTGCCCCAACCCGGTTCTGGGTTTTGGTGGTCATCCGGTGCGACAGATAGTATTGTTTGAAGGCGCCCGATGGTGGCCCACCCACCCTCGACCAGGGTCGTTTGTCTTCTCCTCGGGACTAGGCTGAACAGTGGGGCTCCGATCTCACAGCGTGGTGTTTCGCCGTGGGGCCACTCTCTGCTATATCGCTCCCTCCTGTCTGATGTGGCTTACAGGGTGGGGGAGTGCAGGCACGATCCGCTGCCATTGGTGGCAAAAAGGGCCATCTGATGCCCCACGGGAAGAGCACCGCTGTCCCCTTTAATGAGCCATGACATTATCCTAAGGCTGTCAGGAGCCAAGTACGCACACATTTCCAGGTGGGTCTTGCCTTGGCCAGGGGGCTCGTCATATTTACTGCATCTTCTGACCATCCGGAGTGTGCTGTCCCTTTGCGGCTGGTCGATCATTGCCCTGGGGGCGCCCTCCTCAGCTCCCTGCCGCAGGCCACGGGCACGGAGCCCAGCGACCCGGCCCTCCGTCTGGCAGGGGTTGTCCCCACTTCGCCCACCGCCGACCCCCGTGTCTATTGACGAAGGGGCCTCCATGCCCCCCGTTGAAGTGTCACAGGGCCCAGGGAGCATCAGAGCCCCACTGCCGCACAACCCCTCACAGCTCCTCCACCCTCTGGGAAGCACCCCAGGTCCTCCTCACCGCACAGGGCCTTGACCGCTCGGGTGACTCCTCCAGGCACACATTTGCCGCGAGCCACTGCCGGCACCTCAGGCAATTCAACCCACTCACGGCTCGTTCTCGGCAACTCCAAACCACACCTGGTGCCTCTCAGCTGGGCTCCCACCGGGGTTCCACTGTTGGCGGCTGTCTCCGATCCCCGGCAGGGTGCTAAAAAGAAGATTTTATGCTGGGCCCGAGCGGAGCGACAGTTTCACACGTCTGCCATCCTTATTGGTTAGGCCACGGCCAGCTTTGCTCTTTTTTAATGCTTCTTTACATTTGTAGAGTTGAGATTGGGTTCACCAGAGTGTGGATTGGAAGGCTTTGAGCCATCCTACCACTACGTTGTTTGTTCTGACTACCTGTGTCAAGGTGCTGTCATAGACATTCCACCATGGCATTTGGAAATTGCGCTGGTATCTGTTTCTGGAGTGATGCAGTGCGCTAACCCAAGTGTCTTCGAAATAGTCCATTAGGGAACTAAGGTCTTGATTTAGAACTTAGCAGGAGCGGGTCCACCACCATTTTTTCAACAGAAAGCCCGTCTGCTGGCTTTATGGCCTGCCTGCCAGACTTCAATATCAGAGGTCTCATAGATGAGAACATGTCCGAGTCCTGCTGACTCCACCAAGGCTTCTCATCCACTACCACAGTGCCATAGGAAAGAGTGGCTGGCAGTGGGATTTCAGACACACTTCCCACTGTGCAGACTTGGAAGTGCCTTCCCACCAAGCAAAAAGTGGTGGTCCAACCTCCACTTTTGACCTGGTTTGTTAGGGGAGGGGTGAAAACTCACCTTTTTCCATGGCTCCACTTCCATTTCTGGCTGGACTCGACTGGACAACACTCTCCCTCACTGCTGCCACTGGATCCTGGAGAAAACACGCCCCTCCATTGCTGGACAGAAATGTAAGGATCCCGCATTGGCTGTGTGTTTTGGGGGACACTGCACATGATCACCGCAAACATATACATGTGAAAGTAATTTTATTTAATGACTGTGATATTCATATCTCAGGGACACAAGTGGGTCAGACATGGATGGGACACACTGGGACACAACATATATCTCAATCATACACAGGGACTACAATCATGGTACAGTCACACCTGTCAACTGTGTCCATGTGTGCACATCGCAAGGGGACCGGTACCTGTACTTGTCATGTTGTGCTGTGAGTTGTGTGTGCGAGTCAGTGCATGTATGTGTGCGTGCGATGCAATTGGCTGGGTGAGGTAGAGTGAGCCAGAGTGTGTGATGTGTTTATGTCAGTATGTGTGCCACATGCTTATGAAAGTAATGCTGTTGTGTATGTTTTGTTGTGTTGTATTTTGTGTTGCTGCATGCAACATTCAGGTGAGTGCTGTTGCATGGTAGCAATTGTGTGTGGGTGTGGCCTTAGTAGAGTTTGTATGTTGTGTCAGAGATGTGTACCAAGTGTGTTTTTGGCATGAGCGTGTTGTATTGTGGTAGAATAGCAGTGTGTATGTGGTCTGTTGTGTTGTGTGTGATGCAGGGGAACACATATGGCAAAGTCACAGTGTGTGAGTATGACTTTCCTGTATTCCACAGCCACTGCCATTGTCCACTGTCCATTGGATCCAGCAATGTCCACCCTCCATCAGCAATCAGCCACCAGTACATTGCCTGCAGGACTATTACATCAAAATACAGGTGGTGGGAACCGGCCAGCCCGATGGCTAAGAAGGGCACTCCGTTGTGGCATTCTGCAGCTTAGCCTCAATACATCTAAATATGGCGGGCGGAAGACCATCAACTTGATGGTCTTCTCAAGTCTTCCGCCGTAGAGGTTTGGCGGTAACACCAAGATCTAAATCAGGCCCTACATTTTTCTTCCTTTTGTTGGAAGCAAGGGCCTTCTATTACTGCTATCATTATTTTATTTTAAAGGCAGATTGGTTGCTTGAAGAATATTCTACACTTAGTGCAGATTTTTGGAGGTGTCTCCATTTACTTTGAAATGATAGTAACAGCATTGTATGGCTGAGTGAAGGTAAATTTGTCAAATGGTTTGAATTATGGCTTGCTCTAAGTCTATGATTATTTTTTGGGGGTAGTAAATATTTATTTTGAGTTTGATATAGTTTAGGAGCTTGTAATAAGTGCAGCTTTGTTTATTTGGTAGTAGAACATATACTAAAGGGTAACTTGTGTTTTGATATCCACCATGTATGATTTATACCTCAGTGAATAGTTTGTGACACATTTTGAAAGTCCCACCATCATCTACGTTTTACATTGTTTTGGTTTTAGTACTTTATCTGCTGTAGAGAATATTAGGATTCTTTTTTCCTTTATTAGGCTGGCTTATAAAAGGAAAACATCCTCATTAATTGTCAATGTTAAGAGTTCAGGTATGTGTATGTCTGGCATCTTCTAGGGGCAAGTGGGCATCACTAGGGGCTCGTTTACTTTGTGTACTTAAACACTTTAAAGTAGGGATAGGTGGCAGTTGGCCTGTTATGTGCTCGGGGACATTAGGGGGGTCATTCTGACCCTGGCGGTCTTGGACCGCCAGGGTCACGAATGACGGAAGCACCGCCAACAGGCTGGCGGCGCTTCAAATGGCATTCTGACCACGACGGTATTCCGCCGTTTTTGCCCCGGCTGGGAGAATCCGCCAGGGCAGCGCTGCAAGCAGCGCTGCTCTGGGGATTCTGACCCCCGTACCGCCAGCCTGTTTCTGGCGGATTTCACCGCCAGGAAGAGGCTGGCGGTAAGGGGTGTCCTGGGGCCCCTGGGGGCCACTGCACTGCCCATGCCAGTGGCATGGGCAGTGCAGGGGCCCCCTAACAGGGACCTGGCCAGCTTTTCACTGTCTGCCTAGCAGACAGTGAAAAGCGCGACGGGTGCAACTGCACCCGTCGCACCGCCGCAACACCGCCGGCTCCATTCGGAGCCGGCTCCTGTGTTGCGGCCTCATTCCCGCTGGGCCGGCGGGCGCTAACTTGGTTAGCGCCTGCCGGCCCAGCGGGAATGTTGGAATGGGGACCGTGGAAATTTTCCCGCATGGCGGCCAAATGGCCGCCCGCCAGAGTTGGAATCACCCCCTAGGTAGTATACCGTTAAGGGTTTTTGCATGCGGGTTCCTGGGAGCTAGTGCTTGCTGCACTTATATTATTCAGTATCTTTCTTACTTCTTTTTCTGGTTAATTTGAGAGGTGATTGTGGTCTATTAAATGAATTAGAGTATCATCTTTTATAGTTGTCCTCCCATATCATGCATTAGAATAATATTTTGAATATTTCCAGTTTATAGTTTCTGTTCATGTAGTTTCTTCCCTGTAGGTGTAGCCCATGTGATTTAATAACTGCTTTTCTTTCTGCTGAGTGATATACTTTGCAGCTTCTATCATTGTATCTGAAAGTAGTGTAAAAGTATAAACCAATAGAATATTTTAACATCTGTATATTTATTATCTAAATTTAAAATTATGCAATTGCTTTTATTTTGTATAGCCACACGTATGTTGTCTATACATTTTTCCCATGATTCTGCAGCTTTTCTGTTGTAAGTTTTCTTATTTGGAACTTTAAATGTTAATTTGTTATTAGTTTGTAGACGCAGAGGTTGTTACATTTATTTTTGTTTGCTATTTGGGTGAATTTCTACCTCTGTATTAATTTAGGAATATTTAGACCTAGACTTAAGAGGACCTAGCGCTTTCTTGTGCCACATTGGCATCATTTTTTATGCTAATATGGCCCAACGAGGCAAAACACGCTGTGCCGTGTTTACAAAGTGTCGCCTTTATGTACTGTTCAGGATTAGAGCCCAAGTTTTGGTGCTAATTCAGAACAGTACATCTATAGCGTCAAAAATTCTGACGTTATTGCCCCATCCTTACGCCATGGTCAGCCATATTTTAAATATGGCTAACAGATGATGGTAGTAGTAGGTTGCTAAGGGGCACAAGGAAAGTGGCACTGCACTGGGAGCAGCTCCACCTTTCTTAGATCTGCCTCTTAGTTTCTTATATCTTTTTGATGGTTTTTCATAGTTGTGATTGTCAGTTAATTTATCGCTATGTCTAAGCATGGGCTTTTCTTACAGAAAGTCCATATAAAAAGATTAAATTTGGAAAGTATCCTATTATATTGTTTGTTGTTTAATGTCTTTAAGTTTAATACAAATTATGTTTTAGTGTAAATATAAGTTGTATTTGCTTGGTTGGGTAGTTGCTAAAATGTTTTTTTTCTATAATGAATTGGTGAATCTAAATTTATATACATATTTATTTAAGGGGGCGTGGTTTGGCACCGATGCAGTGAGGTGGTGTTTAGAGAGCTCAGCTGTCCCATGCCCCATCTAATGCCATCCTTAGCCCCCAGTGTAGCCGGGGAGGCATTTTTTGTGACTGGAGATGATGCTGCAGATCAGGGGGGAGCCATGTCGCCTGGGAAATCCCTCAGACCACGGAGCTGTGGCCAAGCTGGTGACCCAAGATGGTCGTGTCCTAGGGGATCCACATGGAAGGGACATGTGCCTTAAGCAGCAGCAGCTGGCATTAGAGAAGAATGCGCAGCCTCTGCAATACTTGGAAGGACTGGTGCAGCAGCCCCTGAACTGTGAAAGGAGCTGCATCCACTGAATCCACCCAAGGTCATATCTACTTGGCTCACACCCAAAGCTGCAGAGCTCAGGAGCTTCAGAAATGAAAACAGGCAGGACGGAGTGGCAGCCTACCAATGAAAGACCGTGACTGAGGGCACACAGTAGGGTGAGTGTTGTGGGGACGCAAATGGCCATTCATTGAAGGTAAGGAGGGGAAAAGAGACTGCAGCAAATGAGAGCAGTGCCTGGGGGCCTGGGCTTCTATACTATAACCAGTTCTCCTGAACTTTAACACCTGAAAGTGCTGCGAAACAGGTGATTGATACATCTCTGTGAATGATCTCATGTGGGGCCTACTAGCAGTGCACAGATGCTAGAATGTGGAGTCCCTGGTATATGAGAAGAAATCATTAAGGCCCAGGGTAAATTTGACCATCCTGCACCAGTAGGTGAAGGCCCCACATAGGCTGGATCTTGAGTGGAACTTAGACTTGTCACCAAAGGGTGCACCTCTTTAAAGAAGACATTTCATCTAATTTGTCTCACTCCTGTGACACACCAATAGTGAGCTTTGCGCCTGGGATGTTTTGGGCTTGACAGAGTGCTATTTGAAAATATCAGCAGTACATTGGCCCTGGTAACCACAGTGATACTTTAAATGCTTCAGCTGAGGCCCTGCTGCTACCAACATACCTGTGCCCCTAAAAAACACAGCTTTGATGCCAGAAAACCTCTAGGGGCATGTAAGTCATAACTAGTTGTGAAGAAAGTGACCAAAGCCAGCGTGCATGAAGGATTGCATCACTACAGATCATCCTTGCCTGACGCCAACCTAGCTTGCTCGATATATTGGGGATCCCCAATGAGCAGTCCTCCTTCACCACCATGAAAAGGGGAGACCAAGGGGGCTGCTTTGCCTTACACCCCCCTGTTGACAAGGATGCTGCCTAAACAGCAAGGAATTGGAACCAGAGGTACCTCATATTCCAATGTTGGTGGTAACAATGGGGGAAACAGTGGAAAATAAACACCATCCTACCCTGTGAGACTGTGTTGAGTACTGAAGTGGGACCCCCGCATGGCGCAACAATATATTGGAAGCAATAATAACCTTTAGGGAAGCTCTGGAAACAAAAAAAGACACCCTGGAAATAGACTTGAGCTTACTAAAAGATGATCACCGATGACTCGTAGAGAGTGTTACTGCCAAGGAAAGGGAACTCTCTGGGTTTCCTCCTCCTGTCACTGAGATGACGGACTGCCTGACCACAATGGAGGCCAAAATGCAAACTCTAGAACTCCGTGCTGAGGATGTCAAAAACATGTTGCGCCACAGTAACATCAGAGTAGTAGGTGTACCGAAATGGATGGAAGGAGACAACATAATAGAATGACTAGAGACCCTCAATCAAACAGAACTCCCTCAGGAGGGTCTATCACCTTTCTTGCCCTGGAAAAAGCCCACCTAGTGCTGGTGTGACCACTTGCCCGGGAGGGCACCCCCACGGCTAGTAGTGGCAAAACTACTTTTTTATAAAGACCAAGATTATATTCCTTCCTAGGCCAGCCACAAGGGTGATCTAATGGTGGATAACAATAGAGTAAACTGTTTCTCGTACTTCCCTTGGGAGGTCCAGAAGTGTCAGAAAATGACACCAGATGAGCTTACAGTATGCACTGATGTTTCTGGCCAACTCAGAGTGGCGACCCCTGAGGAAGCCCAATTCTTTCAGTCCCCACAGGAGGTCTGGGTTTGGACTGACCAACATCTACACCTGGGACCCAGTTGTATACCTAGGGGGTAGTGACTACGTGGACCTCCAAATAGGAGAAGAAGACGTCCAGCAACCCGTCAGCACCAATGGGAGAAGAAGTTCGATGGTAATGGAGACAGGCCATAGAGGCTGTGGCCTTCCTGGGAGGCTTAGGCCCCGGATCACCGATGCAAACACCTGAGGAAGTTGCTGAGGACTCAGAATCTGACATTATCGAGCATCTGAGACACCTCCAGTGATCTCATCCCGCACAACACCCCAAGGACGGCAGATGACATTGTTTGAGGCTTTTATCTTTTGAAACATATATGGGGACTAACCGGATCTCCAGATAACTCTGATTGCGCCCTGAAGTGGGTCGAACTTTAACACACAGAGTCACCCCCAGCGCTAAAATATCTTATAAAATTGTAAAAACTGGATGGGGCTCTGGGGGCAGGTGCACACAAATGAGTCCCATCGCTCCTTACTAATGCATGTTTTGTGGGACAGTCCACACATTCTGTTTGCTATGATTCTTGTTTGGATAGGGGGCTTTGCTTGACTTGCCTTGGGGCAAGGGAGTTGGTTAGGTTTGTAATTTTGTTATGTTGTGGATCCAAGAGTTTCAACAATCTGTGTATCAAACATCTAACCTTTAGGAACTTCCAAGGAAAAGCTGGGGAGGTGAGGACTTGGAGAAACCATGTCCACAGACCTGTTACACCTAATGACTGCTGCAACAGATTATAAATTCCTCTCCTGGAATATCAGAGGCATGCATGCAATGTCTAAGAGGCATTAAGTACTGTCCTCTTTACATGGAAGAGGCATACATAAAGCATTCCTGCAAGAGACTTATTGCATGCCAAGACAATGTTGGCACTCCAGTGCAGCTGGTGGTGCCAGGCCTTTTGTACTAGCTATTCTGCCTTCTCAAGTGGTGTCCTAGTATGGATATGAGCTGGAGTCCCATTTCAACATATTAATCATCTAGTAGACCCTCAAGGGAGATATCTAGTGGTAAAAGGAAGGCTCAAGGGAAGAGACCTGACATTGATTAATGTATACGCACCCAACACAGACCAGGGTCCTTTCCTGTCATGGTTGGAGGGCTTTCTAGCACAAAACCGTACATACTCCACACTGATGGAAAGAGACTTTAACTGTGTGGCTGACCTGGCAATAAATAGATCACACCCCCACAACCAGATTCTCCAGCATTCAGGGTAGCTTGAGCCTTCTCAGAATGGTAGCAATATTGGGGTTTAGTGGACACATGGAGGCTAACCCAGCCACATACTTGGAATTACTCCTTTTTCTCTAGCCTACATAACTTGATTGTGTACCTTGACACATTCCTATGCGCCCCTGATATACAATTTGGTCTCCAATATAGAATATCAGGCTTGCGCAATATCTGACCACAACACTGTCCTTTTACAATAAAACTGGGAATGCCCCAGGACCCTAATACCCACATGGTAATAAAAACCAGAAGTGCTCAGGTATTTAAAGAGGAAATTAGACTTACGACAGAATGGTACTTTGCAGATATCGATGGGATAGTCTCTTATATCTAATTGGAATGGAATGCCTTTAAATTAGCACTGAGAGGCCAACGTATGGCTGCAGGGGTGGGTATAAGGCGTACAAGGGGAACCTTGTTAAGAGAGGTACTGGAGGTAGAGAAAAAAACTCTGCCAAATTGAGTTACAGCGGCTGGGAAACCAGAGCCTACAGCAAACCTTGCTAGACAAGAGGAAAGAGGTGGCATTCAAAGTTGAGAGACTCCAATGTTTTGACTACAAGGGTTATATGGAGCGCATGCACATGGAGAGGGACTAAACTAGCACGCTATTGGCCTGGTTAGCTAACCCTATGAAACAGGGCTCGCCTATCCTGGAAATAGAATTGGAGGGCAAGGCTGGGAAAACAGTAAAAAGGGACTAATAACTGTTTTCTCTGATACTATTTGAAACTATATGAGAGTACGGTCTACCATACTGCAGAGATGGTGAGAGCTGACCTTCAGCCCCTGGGTCTCTCATATCCTACAGCAGGGGAGGCAGAAGCTCTTGGAGGGGATATCACCCAATATGAGATAAAGGTGGAAATCAAGCCCATGGCTCGGGGTAAGACAGCGGGACCCAATGGGTTCCCCATAAAGTGGTCTGCCACTTACTCAGATCAATAGACCCCCAAACTATAAGCGTTATATAATGAAGACAGATCTTTTGACATCCACTTTTTTTCCTCCTGAGAGGTGCTGATTATCCCATTACTCATACTGAAACCTCCCTGTGACTACAATGCATATCAACCACTCTTGATGCTTAATGTAGTAAAATATTGGCAAATCGACTTCTCCCATACATGATCAGGCTCATAAACCTGGACAAGGCTGGTTCAATCCCTAGTCGGAACACATCACTCAATGTTAGATGTTTTCTATCAATATTACAATATAGGAGTCCCAATCATGAAAGTTCAGCAATTTTTGCAGTTGATATGTAGAAGGCTTTTGAAAGCCTAAAATGAGGGTATTTGTATGAGGTCATGGCGCACATGCAGCTAGGTGATGGGTTTCTAGCATGGAGCAGATTGCTTTTTAGAGGCCCAACTGCTAGGGTCCGAACTAACAGAATCATTTCCCACAGTTATTATGTAGGGTGTGGAACGCATCAGCAGTGCCTCTTGTTGCCATTGCTCTTCGCCCTAGCATGGAAAACCTGGCTGCTCTGGCACAACTGGGCTAAATATTTCACTTTCATGGGCTAAATATTGACGGGCAGTAGCATAGGATAGCTTTATATGCTGATGATCTCTTGATAGTTTAGAGAGGCACAAATAATGATTTAGAGGGAGGTAAGGCCATGTGAGAGAACTTTGGAACATTATCAGGGCTGAAGGTAAACTAGATGAAATCATGGATGTTCCTGGCAGCCCCAGATAAAAATCCCCCTGAAGACTTAGCTCCCCTGCGGTGGTCTCCCAGAAGTTTGCTTTATCTGGTAGTTAAGATCTACCATGACCAAACTGACCTACTCAAAGGTAATATGTAGGTGGGGCCATAGAATCCCTTAAAGTATGGACTTTTGGAACACACTTCCACTATCAGTGATGGGCAGAACATCACTACTGAAGATAATTGCTCTATCCCACCTCCTATACTTTTTTGGGACTCTCCCCATATGGATACTTAGGACAGCCTTTACAGAGTTAGGGGGAGGTTTACAATCATTTTGCTCTGGGATAGTATCACAAAAGTGATGCTAACCAGCAGAAAATGTTTCTTTCCTAATTTACTTTTGCTCGCAAAACTTGTTTTTTTAATTTAGTTTAAAGTACCCTAAAAGTGACATGAAGCAGCACAAAGCACTATGCATTACTTAGCCCCGAGGGGGCATTACATGGGTGGTGCATATGCGTTCCTATGCAACAACACATGCCTTTTGATACAAAACTGTGCCTACAAACAATAGTAGACAGGGTTTTGCGCCAAAAGTTACGATCATTTCAAAGCAGGTGTTAAAAGGAGAAATGTTTTCATTTCTCCTTTCTGTTCTGACTTTGCATTTCTCCTTTCTGTTCTGACTTTACATATCTGCTGCACTGTGCAGCATGCATACAAAGTAGGAAATGTTTTAATGTTTTAAAGCTATATGCAAATCAGTCTTGACCCTTTCCCCATGGCAGCAGTCCAGTCCAAACTTCCAGGCCAGGTCCTTGCTGGACTTGTAACAAGCATCCTGTGACCGGTTTCAGGGCACCCCCCTTCATCAGCCAGGCTAGCTTGAATCCAGTGGCATAATGAGCCTGGGACCCATGTCTGGGCATACCCGGTGCACTTAGTGCAACAAAAGCAAACAAACACAAATGATGGATGGAGTGCAGAACCATTTCTAATTCCCACTCCATTCTGAGAAATAGTATAAGCAACAGTAGAGAAAGGATCCAATTTTGGAGGGAGAACATTTACTCTTCCAACTCCAAATAACAGTAGGGCAAGCATTGGATTACAGACTTCAGAGAGGAAAGATCTAAAGCTCCCTCTCCTGTCTGTGTAACAGTAATGAAAGCCAAGGACTTTGGAGAGGTTAAATTTACTATTACCACTCCAGTCTAAACAACAGTAGGGAAAGTGCTTCACTTCAAGCACATTACAGATATGAATAATCCTATTAATTTAGGAAATATATTAAGCTCTTAAAGTAAATATTATTAACATTAAAAATATATTTACATTTATTTATTCAAAAGATAAAACATTGAACAATTGTGTGAGAAACCAGGTCTTTTTGCAGTGTCCCACCACTTTTTGCACCCATTGATGACCCATAGATTCTGGTCTTCGTGTAAGTAGAATTTCTAACGCCAATGGATTATGATTGATGCATACAAAGGAAAGAGAAAGAGAAGTGCCCTGGGCTTTGCTAACCAGACCCAGGTCCTGTGCTCTGATTAAAAGCATTTGCCAAGCAGGCACAATCATAATTGTCATGACAACCTACCTATATATTCCTAGTATATAAAAAGGCATGGAGGGTTATAGGACCAGTGGAGTTAATGCACTTAGGTGTGCACATGTTGTGGTGCCTATTGTCATTTTAAAGGCAACCCTGTTTCGCTATCTTATGTTTACATATTAGTCACCCTTAACCCCTTCTGTGCCGGGGACGTAATGGTTACATCCACCGGGACAGTGCTCCTGTGCCAAGGACATAATCATTACGTCCTCGGCCTGGAGCTCGAAGGGAGATAGATGACTGTTCAACAAAGGTCACCTTTTGTATGTATATAACTTCTACACTGGAGTGCAGTTGTTCAAGGAATTGTTTAGAGTGGACACTGTTGCTTGTGGCTCAATTCGTTGTAACCGGAAAGGTTATCCAAGAGAGCTTGTCTGTAAAAAAAACTTGACAGAGGAAAGTGCAGTGCCTTACGGAATGATTAGCTGCTAGCTTTGAAATTTTCAGATAGGAGGGATGTCTACATGCTAAGTACCATCCATGATGAGACTACTTCCCCCGTGACTGTTTGAGGCCAGGTTGCTGAAGTGCGCAAACCTGTGTGCATTTTAGATTATAATAAGCACATGTGAGGTGTAGATAGAGTGGATCAGAGGTTTGAACCTTATACTGCTATTCGTAAGTCTTACGCTTAGTCTAAGAAGTTAGCAATTCACCTCTTCCACTTGGCAACTTTTAATGCTTTTATTGTGTATAAGGATAGGTCTCCAGAGTCCATGATGACATTTGTTACATTTCAGGAGTCAGTGATACAGAGCCTTATTGTGGTGGAACAGGCAAGAGTTCCTAGAGAAGCAGTGGTGGAGGATGTGGTAAGATAGAAAGATCGCCACTTTGCTGAGCACCTTCCTCCCACGCCCAAAAAAGACTTTCCATCTTAGAAATGTAGAGTGTGTGCTCAAAGAGGTATCCGGAGGGAGACTTGAATGTACTGCCCAGATTGTCCTTCAAAGCCTGGGCTGTGTGTGGGTGGTTGTTTCAGGAATTACCACACCCAGAGGCATTACTGGGAACTACAATGAGTGTAAACTGCCTGGTTTATATTTTCATGTGTTCAGTTTCATGGTTAGCATTTCTGTCATGTACTTAGAGCTTTTGCGTTTGAAGTTTTGTAATTATTTCTAATTAGTTAGTGTTTTCTTTGTTGTTAAAACAAAAAAAAAGTGATGCCATTGTGTGTGGAGTGGTGCTTGGCTGGCGGTGTAAATATTGACTTGCTGTTGGCTACTGCAATACACTGCCAGCCAAATGCCAGTCCACACACTCCCATCAGTTGGTGTGATTGCTGTATCAGGCATGTGGGCCTATGTAAGTGATGGGCCCTTGAGTGGCGCTGTCTGTTGATGCAAGTGTTGTAATGTGCTGCCTCCGTGGCTAGCGGCGTGAATGGTCTTGTGCATGTCATGTATGAAAGGTGTGTGAATGGACTGTAAAGCGGTTGGTGCCTTGTCGTGGCTTTACAGCTCACGGCTGTGAGTCATTGGTTTAGTTTTTTTTGCCTTTCAGTTATTAACAGTGCATTTCATTTTGGTGAAATCTCTTGTTAGTAAAATTTGATCCACTGAACGACAAATCCAAACAGTATGTGTGGAAAAAATGAAAAAACCTGCTCCACTGTAATCAGGCGTCGCAACACACCTGTGACACGCTAGGTGTCTCGGGTAGAACCTCGATGATGAAGCATGCCAAAAACTTGGTTGGTGGGTGAGGGGTCTTTTTAACATAACCCAAGTGTGTTTTTTTCACAATGTTAGTGTTTGGAACATAACATAAGTATGTGGACACATCAAAATGATCTATTGCAAAACTACCTGTGTTTGGAGGGGTGCACCTATGTTTTTGGTCCCGGGTGCAGCCTTCATCTAGGGAATCCTACCAAACCCAGACATGTTATAAAAATAGATACCCCAAGGAGTCCAAGGAGGTGTAGTTTGCCTGGATCCCCCACATTTTCTTACCCAGACTCCTCTGCAAACCTCAGAATTTGCTTAAAAAAGCATATTTTTTCCTCACTTTTATTTGTAAGATCACCGCTGCAGCACAAATTTCCTACCACCCAGCGTTCCCCTCAGTCTCCCGAGTGAAAAGGTACCTCACTTGTGTGGGTCCCCAAAGCAGAGTCAGCCTAAAAGATGCATAAAAGAAAAATATGTGCTTATCAAGTTGCTGTGCCATCCCCTCAATCTCTACAGGTGTTTTGCATGTTTCTGTTGCAGGCACCTGGGTCACCCACACAAGTGAGGTATAATTTTTATCGGGAGACTTGGGGGAACGCTGGGTGGAAGAAAATTTGTGGCTCCTCTCAGATTCTAGAACTTTCTGTCACCAAAATGTGAAGAAAAAGTGCTTTTTTGGCCACATTTTGAGGTTTGCAAAGGATTCTGGGTAACAGAACCTGGTCAGAGCCCCACAAATCACCCCATCTTGGATTCCCCTAGGTGTTGAGTTTTCAAAAAAAGCACAGGTTTGCTAGGCTTCCTTAGGTAGCGGCTGAGATAGAAGCCATAATCCACATCTAGGCACTTTGTAAAAAACAGCTCTGTTTTCTTTGTGAAAATGTGATGTGTTCACGTTGTGTTTTGGGGCATTACCTTTTGCGTGCGCTAGGCCTACCCACACAATTGAGGTACCATTTTTATTGGGAGACTTGGAGGAACGCTGGGTGGAAGGAAATTTGTGGCTCCTCTCAGATTCCAGTACTTTCTGTCACCGAAATGTGAGGAAAAAGTGTTTTTTGGGCCAAATTTTGAGGTTTGCAAAGAATTCTGGGTAACACAGCATAGTCAGAGTCCCACAAGTCACCCAATATTGGATTCCCCTAGGTGTCTAGTTTTGAAAAATGCACAGGTTTTCTAGGTTTCCTTAGCTACCGGCTGAGCTATAGGCCAAAATCTACAGCTAGGCACTTTGTAAAAAACAGCTCTGTTTTCTTTTTGAAAATGTGATGTGTCCACGTTGTGTTTTGGGGCATTTCCTTTCACAGGCGCTAGGCCTACCCACACAAGTGAGGTACCATTTTTATCTGGAGACTTACAGAAACACTGGGTGGAAGGAGATTTGTGGCTCCTCTCAGATTCTACAACTTTCTGTCACCGAAATGAGAGGAAAAAGTATTTTTTGGGCAAATTTTGAGGTTTGCAAAGGATTCTGGGTAACAGAACCTGGTCAGAGCCCCACAAGTTGCCCCATCTAAGATTCCCCTAGGTGTCTTGTTTTAAAAAATGCACAGGTTTGGTAGGTTTCCCTAGGTGCCTGCTGCGCTATAGGCCAAAATCTACAGCTAGGCACTTTGCAAAGAACATGTCAGATTTCAATGTAAAAATGTGATGTGTTGATTTTGTGTTTCCTGTCGCGAGCAGTAGGCCTAACCACTCAAGTGAAGTACCATTTTTATCAGGAGACTTGGGGGAACACAGAATAGCAAAACAAGTGTTATTGCCCCTTGTCTTTCTCTACATTTTTTCCTTCCAAATGTATGTGTGTAGAAAAGTCGTCTATTTGGGAAATGCCCTGTAATTCACATGCTAGTTAGAGTACCCCGGAATTCAGAGATGTGCAAATAACCACTGCTTCTCAACACCTTATCTTGTGCCCATTTTGGAAATACAAAGGTTTTCTTGATATCTATTTTTCAATTTTTTTATTTCAGCAAATTAATTGCTGTATACCCCGTATAGAATGAAAACCCATTGCAAGGTGCAGCTCATTTATTGGCTCTGGGTACCTAGGGTTCTTGGTGAAACTACAAGCCCTATATATCCCCGCAACCAGAAGAGTACAGCAGACGTAATGGTATATTACTTTCAAAAATCTGACATCGCAGGAAAAAGTTACAGAATAAAACATGGAGAAAAATTGCAATTTCTTTACCTCAATTTCAATATTCTTTTATTTCAGCTGTTATTTTCTGTAGGAAACACTTGTAGGATGTACACAAATGACCCCTTGCTGAATTCAGAATTTTGTCTACTTTTGAGAAATGGTTAGCCTTGGTTTCTCACCTATTTCTGTCACTAAGTGGAAGGAGGCTGAAAGCACCAAAAATAGTAAAAATTGTCCCAGTAAAATGGGGGTTAGGCAGATGGAAAGACACGTCCAACGAACCTCCGATGGTGAGGTTGCCCCCACACTGGCTACCTCCCCGCGAACCCACTGCGACTTTCCCACTGGACTGACTGGTGGCTAGATTTCCACTCTTCAGCCCAGTGGGAAAGTGGTGGCAGTATTGTCCACGGCTTGTAATGAAGCCGGCGGCAATGTTGTAGCCTGCAGGGAGCACCAGTATCCGTCCACTTTTTACTGTCTGCACAGCAGATATTCAGAGGGTGCTGGGAAGGAGGACTGCATGGGCAATCCTGGGATCACCTATGGCCCCCTGCACCTGGTTCTCTGCCATTCTTTTAATGGCAGTGATACAGGCATGAAAAGGCTTGCTGTTAACCAGGTCGTAATCAGCAGTGTGGCTCTGCCCTGGCTGAGTCTGATCTGCACCCACAGTCAACCCGTTGGGATCACCGATCCTGTCACAGATGGCGGAACCCTGGTCACAGCAGTGGCGGTCCTGACTGCCAGCCTCGTAAAGAGGCCCTATGTGTAAACAGCAAACCTTTAGTGGTGTGAATGGAGTTAATGAAGAGGAGGCTCCCTTCACAGCATAAGACATACATCTTAGACATGTAGTAATTTCTAATAGGGTGCATGGTCTACCAGAGTCTAAGTAACCCCTTAATGTTGGCTTCTGTTCCGTGTTTACTCCGGCTAAAGTGCTACTCCTTCCAAACTTGGTTTAGGTTTCACTATGTCCCCATTTATGATTTTTCATTTTCTTATTCAGTATATTTCATCAACAGTAGTTAGTTTTTTCCTTCTACTTTTTCATTGTGTAATTTGTTATGCCCTATTATATTGCATTATCCGTATAGAAAAAAAGCTTGCACATGGCCTGCTGCCACCAAAAGAATAGTTTAAGGACTTGCTTTGCAGAGCCCTCTTTTTTAGCAATTATATTTCATAACAACAAATGTACCCTGGAAATCTGTTGTTTCTTTGGTGTAGTGTGACAGTAGCTGCATTGTTCATCGAGAATCTTTTTGTTGCTATTTTTTGTGTGCACATGAAGGAGCTAGTACCACCCAGTGAGCATATAAGGGTTGAAGATTGGACAGAGCAAACAGGGAACTGTTTAGATTATCCTTTTTTAATAACTGAAAAGTGGTAAGGCAGAACTTGAGGTTGCTGTTAGTAAACTTAAAGTTGGTTGTATCCAATCTTCATCAAAGATAGCTGGCAGAAGATAGTGAAGTGATTACCTGATTCCTCTTTTTGTCTTTTTCTCTTCTTTTTGTAGAATTCCTTTTGTCAGCATTAGGACTCTGGGTGCTTTTACCACTACTAAACAATGCTAAAGTGCCTATGCTCTTTGCTCAAAACATACCAACATTGACTTATCCCCACATGGTGTATCATATTTACTTATAAGCCCCTAGTAAAGTGTACTACATGTACCAAGGGCCTGCAGCACTGGTTGTGCCACCCACAGTAGCACTTTGAACATGTCTCAGACCTGCCATTGCAACTTACACAAGGGCGGGGAGCAGTGTATTTAAAAAGATGAACATGTACTTTTAAGCTTTACATGCGCAGGAAGTGAAAACCTCTTAAATTAGTTTGTCACTACTTTTAAGGCTTATCTATTTGTTAGGTTAATATTGGAGTTGCTTTATTACATATATAAGTATAGTTTCCAGTTGGGAAGAGATGGGACCCCCAAGTATGGTGTCTCAGTAATCAATATTTAATATCACAACTGATGATGGAGTCAGATTTTAAATTGTAACTCTGAGAATGGCACATTTCCTTATTCTAAATCTTCTAGTGTCTTCTGCCTGCCTCTGAATACTCATCTGGGATGGTGACAGCTGGGCTTTTGTGCATTCCCCACAGACAGACACACGCAAAGTGAACTTAGGCATGACTGATGGACCACGAGCATCCTGATGGCTCAACCTGAGCAGGATTGGAGAGAGGAGCTGAAACTTACACCTGAATGGGTTGTGTCCTGATCTCGCACAAAGGACTGTATAACCCCCTGTGATGAGTCTGGACATAGTGAAGTAAGGGATAACCTCTTGTAGTGACTCTGGTCTCAGGGCAGTAAGGCCTCTCTTTGAAGTCTCCCCCACTTCAAAGTCAACACTGTGTATAAGAACTTCTGAGTCCTGCAAATCAGTACACTTTCTGGTGAGTGGATACTCTGCCCAGAGGAGTGACTGCTGTGCTGCTGATAGAACTGTCACTCTGCTGGATTCCTGCTCTGTTGTGCTGACCTGATGTCTGCTACCCTCCTTGCCTGGTAGTGAGGAGGACTGGACCTGAATATCTCCAACCCAGAACCAGAGAGACTCCAAGGACTTGCTGGCTTGCCTCCTGTTCTTCTGAAGTCACAATGACACAAACACACTTGCTACAGCTCCTGGACCCATCTTCAACAAGCTTCTGACCCCTAATAGTGGCCTCTAGTCCTGGGCCCTTACAAGAATTTTTGTGGCTCCTGAAATCAAGCTTTTAGTAACTTTGCAACCATGAACGGGCCCAAGTGTACCAGAACCACGCCACTTGCATGAAGATTCAGTGCAAACGGCCATAAGTTCAACTCTTCACACAGCAAGCATCCCTCTCATGAATGTGAGGCTCCAGTTTACCTGTCAGTAACACCCGGCCAACTCCTAACAACCGCAGACCACCGCTAGTGGTGCTCTCCTTTCAGCCGGCAATCTTCTTCACTGCGAACAGGACTCTTGGCTTAAGTTTAAGGAGGTAAAACATCAGCTGGACTTGTCTGGGACCGCACCAGACCTGTGCTCCATCGCAGTCAGCTTGAACTTTTGGATTTAACCTATTCTAGTGTGACCAGATAGCCCTTTTTGGAGCTTTATGCTTTTAAGCACTATATTGCATTTTAATCTTTAAAAGCTAATATCTCTACTTCTACTGCTTGGATTTTTGTTCTTCTGGTCTTGTTTCACTCATAACATTAAGTTCTAATTTTCTAACCAGGTGTGGTGTATTTTTGTGTATTGTTTTCTCTGTTTTACTGTTTGTAGTTCTGCACAAATACTTTACACATTGCCTCTTCAGTTCAGTCTGCCTTCTCTGAGCCAAGCTACCAGAGGGTGAGAAGAGGTTGACACCTTCGGTGCTGCGGACGGGCAGGAGCCATCCTCAGACACGGGGCTTGTGTGCCGAGGACATTCCCTAGCTGTCCTCACCATACAAGAAGGAAAACCCACTGGTGTGGGCACCAG
Organism: Pleurodeles waltl; assembly: GCF_031143425.1. Classification (NCBI taxonomy): domain Eukaryota; kingdom Metazoa; phylum Chordata; class Amphibia; order Caudata; family Salamandridae; genus Pleurodeles; species Pleurodeles waltl. The sequence goes on along the minus strand of NC_090444.1, from coordinate 314,812,011 downwards.
AGGGATTTCCTTCTCCAAAAACAGCCTCCAAAAACAAGTTCGCCACCTCCTGAGGTTAATTTTGGGTTTATGTGAAATGATGAGCAGCATACATGTCATGCTGACATCATTTCAGTGAAACTGAAAGTGAAGTAAGCTGATTGGCCCATTTCACTTTCCCTGCCTTCGGTGCTCAGGGGGCTATCTCAGCTCCCTGAGCACCAAGGAAGGAGGGAGATGTATTGTTGGAAGGTGGAGAATCTTTCCTTTTCAATGGTACCCCTCCAATGTGGATCCTAGCTTGGGGATTATGCACAGAGGGTGATCCCCAAGCAGGGATCCACCCACTAGGCACCAGGAAGGGGAAGTGACTCCTTGCTCCTACCAATAATTTTGGGCATAGTCAGTCTTTCTGCCCCGGGGGGCAAAAGCCCATTGGATCACAAAGTTTTTTTTGTTTATTCAGTTTAGGTGTGGAGGCAGGCCATGATGCTCCTATCATTGCCTCCACTCCCCAAAAAAATTAGTACAGTCTCTCTGCACCCCAGGAGGGCAGATGGGAGCAATAACCCCTGATCCACTCCCCAAGTAGGGCAAAAAGCCTACTAGGCACAAGGGAGTATCAAGGGTAGGGTCTGTCCAGAATGGGCATGGCAATGCTCCCCAACCCCCAAAATGCACACTGTCTTTCTCTCCACCCTGCTGACTAAAGCCTCTCATCCCGATGGCAAGGAAAAGGAGATTTTACTCTTTTGGGTGTTGATTTCACACATGGACAAACAGAGCTTGGCTAACTCCCAATATCGTCCCACTTGCAATAGTGAGCAGCTGCACTTTTTGGGCTTGGGTAGGCTGCTATGTTGGAAAACCTACCAGACCTTGTCACTTCTGAAAAGTAGACTTCTGGGGAAGTCTAGAGTGGTGTGCTTCAAATGCACCCTACACCATTTTCTTACTCACAACGCCCTGTAAAACCCAAACTTTTGCTGAAGTAATGCATTTTCCCTACATTTCTGTGATGGAAACGTCTGGGATCTGCAGTAAACCACAACATTCTTGCCACTCAGCACCCACCTGTGCCTAGTGTCAGCAACAGGAACGGATCCAACCGAGGTCAGTAGGTGCCTCCATGCCAGCGCTCCCATTGTCCTTGGTTTGATTGGTTCCTGTTGCAGCACAAGGCCCAGCCATACAGACAGGGCAGAGGTTTTATTGGCACAGGTGGGACAATACTGGGTTGTAATAATTTTGTGAATTTCTGTTGATTCTAGAAGATTCCATCACAGAAACGTAAGAAATATGGGTGATTTCAGGAAAAGTATGAGGTTTGCAGGGCATTGAGAGTAAGAAAACCTGATTGGATCTACCCAAGTCACATAGTCCTAGATTCCCCTTGGTGTCTAGTTTTAAAACATGTATGGTTTGCTAGGTTTCCCTAGGTGCCAGCTGTGGTAGGATGCAAAATCTAGAGGTACCTACATTGAAAGAAGAGTGTCAGTTTCCGGTGGAAAAATGTGCTGCATACATGTTGTGGATTGGGCCGTTTCGTGTTACTGGCACTAGGTCTACCCAAGCAAGTTAGGTACAATTTTTATTGAAAGACATAGGGGAATGGTGGGCGGAAGGAAGTTCGTGGCTCCCTTCAGATTCCAGAACTTTGCATCACAGAAATGTGAGGAAAATATTTTTTAGACACATTTTGAGGTTTTCAAAGGTTTCTGCGGAACCTGGTGGGAGCGGCACAAGTCACCCCATCCTGAATTTCCCTAGGTGGCTAGTTTTAAAAAATGTACAGGTTTGCTAGATTTGGCTTGGAGCTGGCTGAGGTAGATCCCAAAATCCACAGCAAAGGTTCTTTGTAAAAAACGAGTCAGATTTCAGTGGAAAAAGGTGATGTGTCCACATTGCATTTTGGGGCACTTCCTGTTGCAGGCACTAGATATACCCACATAAGTGAGGTACCAATTTTTATCAGGAGAATTGGGGACACACAGAATAGCAGAACAAGTGTTATTACCAATTGTCTTTGTCTGCATGCATGCCTTCCAAGTGTAAGACAGGGTATAAGAAGTAAGTCGTTTTGAGATATGCCTTGTTATTCACATGCTAGTGTGAGTACCTCAGATTCAGAGATGTGCAATCACTGCTTCTAAACTCCATACATTGTAACTATTTCATAAATACATAGGTTATCTTGATACCTATTTTTCACTCTTGTTATTTTAGCAGATGAATTGCTGTATGACCGGTACACAATGAAAAACCATTGCAAGGTGCAGCTCAGTTATTGGCTCTGCAAACATACAGTAGGGTTCTTGGTGAACCTAAAAGCCTATATATATCCCTTTAACCAGAAGGGTCCAGCAAATGCAACATCATGTAGCTTTTGAAATTCTGTCAGAGTTAAAATAAGTTACAGATGAAAAAGTCATACATGACAGCTTCATACCTGAAGACCCTAGGAGCCCTCCAACAACTCCCCCAGCTCTGACCCTCCGAACCGTCACAGATCCTGCACCAGTAGACCATCCTCACCACGGACAAGACCCACTCCATCATGTACAGAATTGACTCCGGAGCCCTTACAGAACCCTGTCCTCACCACAGTTTCAACAATGCCAACACCTCCATTGCACCCAAGCCCTGCCATACCTTTATCTGTTCCATGGATACAGCAACCTTACCCCGAGGACTGAAAGCACACCGAGATCTGCCCGCTCCTGAAGAAATCCACAGCCGAGAAGTACTGCCCCATCTCTCTACTGCCTTTCCCAGCAAAGGTCATCGAAAAAGGCCATCAATACACAGCTCGTAAGCACATCCAGGACAACACCATCCTAGAAATCTCCCAATCAAGTTTCCGGAGCAACCACAGCATGGTGACTGCCCTCCTCACCGCCACAGATAACAACTGCTCACTCCTCGACTGCGGCCATAGAGCGGCCCTCATCCTATTGGGCCTATAAGCCGTCTTCGACATAGTTTTGCACCTCACCCTCTGCTCCAGAAGCCACATAGATTTCCGTGGAAAGGCCCTACACTCCTTCCTGTCTGGCAGAACACTGAGAGTCAGACTCCTGCCTTGCCTGTCAGAACCTATGGAGATGAGCTTCAGAAAACCACAGGGCTCCTCTCTGAGCCCCTCGCTGTTCAACATCTACATGGCCCCGCTGGCATCCATCATCAGGAGCCATGGCTGGAACATCAACTCCTACACCGCCGACACCCAGCTGATCAACTCACTGACCAAAAAACCCACAACGAACAAGAGGAATTTCCACAACAGGAAGCCGTTGCTGCCTGGATGAAGCACAGATGCCTCAAACTTAACTCTGACATTACTGAGATCCTCATCCTGGGACCCTCCACATCAGCCTGGGACAACTCCTGGTGGCCAGCCACCCTCACCACTCTCCCCACCCCAAGAAACCACGCATGCAACCTTGGTTTAATCCTGGATTCATCGCTCACCATGACCTGCTAAGTCAACTCAGTCGCATCCTTCTGTTTTCACACATTCTGCCTTCACCCGGAAGATCTATAAATGGATCCCAAAGGACTGCCTCAGAACCATAACACATGCCCTTGTTACCAGCAGACTCGAGTATGGCAACACCATCTATGCTAGCACCACTCAGAAGAACTTAAAAAAAACTACAGCACATCCAAAATTCCTCCACCTGATTGATCCTGGAAGTTCTCTGCTACAAACACATCACCAATCACCTAAGAGCCCTCCACTGACTTCCTATCAAGAAAATAATTCACTTCAAACTCCTCATCCATGCATACAAGGCCCTCCACAAACAAGTACCCACCTCAACCACTGCATTTCCTTATACTCTCCCAACAGACCTTTCCACATTCGCTCAACAGGCATTAGCCAACATGCCCCCCCATACGGAAAACCTCAGCTGGAGGAAGATTCTTCACCTACCTCACAGCAAAGAGTTGGAACACCCTGCCTCTGCACCTCAGGCCGTCACCATTGTTACCTCAATACAGGAAGGACCTTAAAACCTGGCTCATCAACTGAAGCACAGAGCACAAACCCCCTCAGCACCTTGAAACCCTCACGGATGGGTAGTTGAGCTCAATATATCCTGATTTGATTTGACACAAATGACCCCTTTTTGAATTTAGAATGTTGTCTACTTTTCAGAAATGTATCACTTTGTGGGATCCATCATTAGTTTCACATCTATTTCTACCACTAACAGGAAGGATTTTGAAAGCACAAACAAATAGAAAAAATGGGCAATGTCCCAGCAAAATGCCAAAACTCTGTTGAAAAAATTGGTTTTCTGATTCAAGTCTGACTGTTCCTGAAAGCTGGGCAGCTGGGTAGCACCGCAAACCCTTGGTTTTTGCTATTAGCAGGGAAAAACAGATGCTTTCTTATGCAGCACTTTTTTCCAATATTTCTGAAAAAAAAAACACATTTTTGCTGTATTTTGGCTAATTTCTCAGTCCCCTCCAGGGGAATCCACAACCCCAGGGTACCTTTAGAATCCTCAGAACGTTGGGGGAAACAGATACAAACTTGGTGTGGATAGCTTATTTGGACTAAAAGTTATGGGGGGACTAAGAATGAACTACCCAAATAGCAAAGCTTATCACAGGAGGGGGGAAATGCTTAGCAGCGAAGGGGTTAATTTATGATGTGTATCTGACTTACCCTGACTAGAATTGTGATTCCTGTTGGGACAGGGTGTATACCTCTGCCAAACAGAATCCCAATTTCTAAAATGCTTTAATAAGCAAACATTGATACAGAAAAACGTGCCACCTGGAGGAATTGTGATCCTCATTTCTCAGTGATGGCATGTGCATTTTAATTTATTCTTCAATCTCATTATTGTTCATAAGCTCCTGGTAGATTTCCTTGCCCTTGCAGCAAAACAAGAAGTTGGTAAAAAGCTATGTCAAGGTGGAAAGAGGAAGCAACATGCTTGTCTGACTAGCTGACTACTGCTTTAAATATTAAATATTACTACTGACATCATATCATATACATATATTATAACAGCTAGACAGTCATCAGTCTCACAAGGAGAATGGTTCATAGATCTTACATTCCATAGTTAAAGGTTGTGACATTCTCTGTTGGTGTTTTAATGTTGTCCTTATTGGGCCAGTGCAGATGAGAAGAGCAGACATTGCTGAAAATAATGGTGTAAGAGTGCACGTTTCCCTTTTGTATCTAAATGTGTGCATACACTATATTATAAACAATCTCAGTCTTCAGCGTATATGTAAGCTGGCAGGAACATGTGGTGAACTCAGAAAGGCTGGGGGAGAGTGGCTAGGGGCATAATTACCTTTCTGTCTCAGTGTGCTAGCTATCCCAATATTTTGGGGCATGGTAATAGATGTGGAAGACATTGGGTTTCTGGTTGGCTAGGGTATACACCTAAGCCGGGCAGAACCCACCCACTCAAGTCAGGGCAAGGGAGTTACATGTCCAAGATAACCCCTGCTCACCCCCTTGGTAGCTTGGCACGAGCAGTAAGGCCTAACCCGGAGGCAATGTGTAAAGCATTTGCACAAGACACACAACACACGTGACGCAATATTTACTCCACAAAGTAAACACAACAATGAGCTATGTAAAAATAAACTGTATTGCACAAAACATAATTAGACCAAACATCACATATCAGTAATGCCCTGCTACCTTAGCAGTTGTCAGAACGTTACACAGGTTACTAATACTCTGCAAGAAAAAGCTGCAGTCACACTAGAACACATGAGTACTCAGAATTCTGCAACATAAGCAGTAGTCAGGAATCACATTAAAGAAAGAAGTGCACTTGTCATAAACACATCATAAATATCCATAAAAGGAACATAAGAAAACATATGGCAAGTCATAAAATCATATTAGCCTGTTATGCCCATAAAAGGAACATCAGCAAACATATTGGTAACATCATAACACTAGGCAGGTTAACATAATGTCCATAATAGGGGCATTTGAATAGGATATATCCTTTTAAAAAGTACCTGTTTGTATGATGAAAGGCACTTCCAGTGCCCAGGTGAACAACATGGGGCTCTAGGTGCTCCGTGAGCTCACTCTGGGGCCCTGCAATACTTTTTGGGGGAGGAGTGCAAAATGCACCCCCTCTGGTTTATGTATCGGGCCCCTTCTGGGGCCCACGATCTCTGGGGCCCCCCTGGTCCTCAACTGGCCCTGCAGAGGAGGGGGGCCAAAGTCAGCTAACACCACAATAGGGGGACCGGCGGTGCAGGGAGCCTCCGATGAAGCTTCCACCCCGCTCACCCTTCACCGTGCCTGAGTGTCACTGGAGCCTCACGCTCCTGTTGCAGAGACTGGGGAGGAGGGGTCCTTCCCTTACCTCCTCTGCTTCCTGCTGTCCGGGTGGCTCTGGGATCCAGAGGAGACCTCCAAAGAGGTCTTACTCCCTCCTGGGGCCATCACTGAGCACTCCCTTGCACCCGATCTGTCACACAAGTGTTTCTGCTCCTGGCCAGTTCGCAGCAGTGACTAGGCCTAGGTGTGGGTGTGCTGGTGCCCTAGGGGCGCTCCTGAGAGCACGCTTCACCCCGGGGGCATGGTTTGAGCGCGGTTGCTCCTTTTTTTGTCGATCGAAGGCACCCTGGGGCTCCCAGCAGCAGCGCGTCACTCGTGCTTTGGAGTTTTACAACGTCCGGGTCACGGTGGTGATTTCATGATTCGGAAATATACTATCTAAGAAGTGCAGGGGGGCCAGAAAAACACACTCCAAGCACTGTATATAGAAGAAAGAGCACTCCTCATATTTTTGGATGGTTGCAGGGGTCAAGGGCGACAGCACCCTGCCCCTGGAGAAAGAACAGGGGAGGGAAGCATAGGGCTAGAGGCCCAACAACAGGCCAGCACAATGGATGCAGATGGTGGAAGTTCCTCCTAGTGACCAGGCAGGTCATAGGTCAGCACAGCAGCAGCATTCCAAGGTGGGTCCTGGTGAGTCCGTTCAGCAACCTCCTGAGTCCAGTTCCAAGAATGTCTCTGGGGTCCCAAGAATGTTTACATTGTGGGGAAAAATCTCCTGTACTTATACTCAGTTTACAGTGTGTTTCACAAAGAGAGGGGAGAGGAGGTTCCAACCAGTTACAACTGGTTCTAGGAGTGCCCCTTTTTCTCCTCCAACACAGGCTCCAAACATTGGTGAGGGGTAAACGACCCTATTGTGTGAGGCCAGGGCACAGCCTTTACAAATGCAGGTGTGCCCCGCCCCTCCCTTCTCTCAGCCCAGGAAGACTATTCAGAATGTAGATACACCTCTGTGACACCTCCACCCTCCCTGTGTACAGGCTGTCTGAAAAGTATGCACAAAGCCTAACTATCACTCTGCCCACACGTGGATTGGAGTCAAGCTGCAAAACACCAGAGTTATAAGCACAGAGAAATGCTCACTTTCTACAAGTGGCATTTCTGCAATGATAATAAAAAATCCACCTAAACCAGTAACCAGCATTTCTCACTACCATTACAACCATACCAAACATGCCTACGCTACCCCTCATAAATCAGACAATACCCCCTACACATAAGGCAGGGCATTTCCAATGCAATCTTATGAGAAGGCAGCACTCACAGCAGTAAGAAACCAAATAGGCTTTAAAGCACCCTGCCCATAGGGATAGCCAGGTCCTACCTTAGGGGTGACTTACATGTAGCAAAGGGGAAGTTCTAGGCTTGGCAAGTATATTTAGATGCCAGTTCCCTGTGGCAGAAAACTGCACACATAGGACCTGAGCTAGCAGGCCTGAGACGGGTTTGAAAGGCTACTTCAGTGGTCGGCGCAGGCAGCGCTGCGGTCCACTAGTAGCATTCAATTTACAGGTTGTGGGAAAAGAGACACCACTGTACAAGGGACTTTTAGGTAAAGTAAATATGCCAATTAGGTATAAGCCAACCATACCAACTTTACAAGGGAGAGCACATGCACTTTAGAACTGATTAGCAGTGGTAAAGTGCCCAGAGTCATAACGTCAACCAAAAAGGGTCAGAAAAATAAGGAGGAAAAGGCAACAAGTTTGGGGAATGATTCTGTAAAAGGGCCAGGCCCAACAAGATGCTACTGGGTGACTGCAATTCAATTTGCAACCTACTTTGTATGCTATAATAAAACTCCCTACCCAATGATGACAGGCGACAAATGCCTGCTGTCAATTGGGGATGAGAAACAGGTCAGTAATTACCTCACTCACTTTCATATCCCCATTTCTTGCATGACAAATATTAGGGTTTAATATGTGACTTTTTACACTTGCATCAACTTAGGTGATGGAAGCTCATGAGTGCAAAACCTTTCTTCATTCTCATGGGCCTTGATCCATTGCCAATGAGACTGGTGCTAATATTGCACCTGCGCATTCAGACCTACTAAAACTCTGAGCCTTATTCAGGGTTTGGCATACATGGTACTTATTCAAATCATGGCAGATGTCACATTCACAGTATTTATAGCATCATTGATTATAATGCACAGGCAATAAGGAAGACTTGGCCCCCTTCACTTTTTTGACAGAGTTCAGTCTGCCAAACTCTAAATAAAGCTCTTTGTGTGCCTTTGGGCACTTTCTTTATATCATGGGGTTGCTATTACATCAACATCACAAGTTGCATTATCTTTGAAATTGATGTAATTAGGTAATTTGCGATTTCGATTAGTGTACATGATTCCAATGCTCTGTCTTTTTTATCTGTGAGGAGGCAGAACATAAAAATAGCACTAGAACGTTCAACATATTGAGATATTCTTTATTTGTCTAGGCATCGATGCCTAAACGGGATTTTGGTTGTCAATTTACTTTGAATTTTTGGATCATATGTTTTCTACTTCCTGTGAAGCTCTTGGTCTTCCCTGCGGGAGAAGTTGCTCCTAATGAAACACAACATTTAATGATTTGACAGCTGAATCACTTGAAGAAATGTTTTCACAGGATGTAAGTACGTACTCTAGAGGCAGATCGCATCAATCTTTAAGCAGCATAAACAATAAGTATGTTTTCTCGCATACTGTTGGTCGATGTTGAGAAGCTCGTGCGCCCCATAGTGATTTAAGGATGTGCTACCATTTATGTGTATGTTTTATCGGGGATATAAGACACCACGGTTTTGAACCTCGGACCTTGGAGGTAAATTTAACACTGACCAACTGCCTATGAAGACATCCAATCATGCCTATGAAGACATCCAATCATGTCTAACTAATTTTAATAATAAGGACAATTTCGACAGCTTCTTTGCATCTAAAATGAATAAACATTATTTGGCTTTGGTATTGCCAATAATCACTAAATCGAACAATCTTGCTGAATGTAAAATGACATTTACAATTGGTAAAAGAAGCCAGTGGGAGGGGGCAATGATAGTAATCATTTCTTTTACACATAGTAAAGGCAGCTTCTAATAAATATGTGGTTACTATAAACAGAAATACGATTTGTTTGTACTAAGGTCCATTAGAATCTCTGCCCCTCACATATTAAGTGTTTATGGAAAAAACAAACATGTATAAATGGCACATCGAAAAACTGTAGTCAGATTGAATTAATGATTTGTTTAAATAATGAGAGAGAGGCGCAAAGACATCATCGAGTGGAGACACACATAAAGCGAGCATTCAGAAAGCTATTAGGTCTCAGCTCTAAAAAGCAAAAGTACTGGTGCATGCATCACAATACCAATGCACCTGTTAGAGTGCAAACATTATTACTAAAAATTATGTCATTAAAACAAAATGTGAACAATTTTCATCTGTTGATGTTCTGCATGGTGGCTCGTGAATGTTTAATGATAAATATTCTATCTAGGTTAAGAATCTTCCAAAGATTTGTCCAGTCTGTGTTATTCTTGTACTTATATTATACGGTCTTGCATTTAATTTACGTGACCCTATCAGTGTTAATCTAAAAGGCAATAAACGGTTGAACTTTATTAAACTGGTGTGATGATTCATGACCACATAGGTAATAGTGCATATAAATTACTGACTCCAAGATTGAAATTGATCTTTATTGACTTGATATTGTTAATGTTAATTGCTAGGACATTATCACACTTCTATCTGAATTCAAACATTTGTGTAAATCCCTGAGGGTAACTGATGGTTACCCTGTACGTGTCACCTTATAAAGAAAATATCAAAAGAAATATAAGGCTGAACATGCCCACACATGCTTGGCCAGCAAATTTGCATTGGGTTTTCTGTTGAATACCATTCCACGACGACACTGATCCAGTGATTAATCATTAAGCATATACGTACATGTGATGCATGGACACGTGTATTATGACGCATGTGCAAGCATGCATAGTGGTATATGATTGTCTTTTTTATTTGTTCATAAAACATAGCATAAAAGTGCACATGAGCACAAAATAAGAAGTGTGTGGCCAGACAACATAACTTGAATATGGAACCAATTGGAAGTGTAAAACAAGTGAATGATGAGATGAAGGAAAATAACCACATTAGTATTTGAAATAATGACCTGGGGATAGTGAGTAACATGGATACAGGACTAAAGAGGAATAGAGAAATAATTATAAAAATACAAATTGAAGCCCAAATACAATTCAGCATGTAAACTCAGATACCACCCTCGAGGATGAGTGATTCATAGATGTATGCTTAAGGAAAAACTTCTACTTAATTGCATTCCAATCAAAATAATGCCTTTCCTTGAACCTTCAGCATTCTCTTCAAAACCTTTATCTTCGTGGTAATGGACCATGTCCGACAATTTTGCAAGGTAGTGACCTTTAAGTTTCCATCTCCCATGGTTTTGCCTAGAATGCTAATTGCCACCATTTCATCCAAGGAGTTCCTTTGATAGATTGAATTTGATTTTGGGATCACTTTCATGCATATAAAAAGGCAATTTTTGATGAGTACCAAAATATCTAAAAGATTAGGTACATTTACATATAGGAAAGTATACATTCCCTATACTTATCTTTACACATACATGCACACAAACACACACATGCACACATATATTTCTTCAAGTTATGAAGATCTGGAGGTAATACTAGTGAATCTATACGTACTTCAAGGAACTGACCTTCATAATATTTTTGTTCTCGATGTTTACAGCTCAATATTTTGGCACTACAATTTTCGTCCTCGATATTTATAATACTTACAGGTAACTTTGAGATTCAACAATAACGTATTTAGGACTCTTAAGCCAGAATTTAGAGGTTCTTAAATTGGCAAACCCTCCAATAAATTCTGTTTTAATCATCACTGAGTTATATCATTGAAATCTAAATTGAATTTTTCTTTCACACGGAATGTGGCAATATTATAAAAGATCTTCTTTCATCACATCACACAGCTTTAGTAATAATGCTGCTGTGCACATGGTCTCTACGAGCCGGACAGAGTTCCTGTTTCATGACTAGAAAATAGAGCGACCCCCCCCCAACCTTCTCCATGGAAGTAGCGCAACATTTTACATTGTTTATGGGTATTTAGTAGAAGCAGTTTATTTTTGTTTTTTGACAGAAATATTTCTCCTCATGACTACATTTTAGGCAAAGTTCCTGCTAATCAATTAAGAGTTTCTCAGCTTTTTTAAGTGCAATGTATAGATCAGCTTTTTCTTGCATTTGTTTCAGAACTTACAATTCTTACAGCTCATGTAGCAAGCTTGCTGGTCCAATTGTTTTATGAAAGCAGTTACTATTGATAGGTTTTTATGCTGAGACATTGCATTGTCAATTGCATCTGGTGCGTCAGCTTCCTATTTCTAAGGAGTTATTGCGCGTTTTTTCAATTAATCGATAGTACTAATTTATAAGCCAGACTGGGTTCGAAAAGCAGCCTTGCTAAAATTTTGAAACGAGCCTGCTCTCTTTCTTTGCTTCCTCTATATTTCCTTCTCTCTCTAGCCATCCATTCCATTTTGCCCATCTCTCTAACTGTTCACTCTCGAACACAGTGAACACATTCTGTGCATTAGGCAGCTTCTTTTGTTGAGGAAACACTGATGTACTTTGGTGTATACATTCTCATGAGCGCAGGTGCAACTGATACTGACCACATGTCTGACAGAGCAGACGTAAAGGGAACCCAGAACAGGGGGTGCACCCAATTTCACAGGGCACATGCAGTGGGTGCTGCAGAAGCGTACCGTTTTATCCAGCGCTCTCAAACACCTTACCCATGCCACATGACACAGGAGCTGAGGACCAACCCACTGGATGTAGCAAGTAGATAGCAAGTAGATAGATAAGTTGTCAAGTAAAGCAAGGTAAACAAGGAGTTCAAGACACGTGAGCAGAGCAGTGGGCTTAGAGCCCCAGCCAGTGCTGGTAGGGCAGAAGCGACCAGCGTTAGGTTGGTGCGGCTTGCTCTTCAGCCAGGCTGTTTTGCATGTTCCGCCCAGGTCGATATAGCCATGCAGACACACATTTGCTCAGACGCAGGTCTTTAACTGGAGCATCCTCGTGCCCCCTGTCTGAGCTATCTGGAGAGGAGTAGTGAAGGAGCAAAGCAGGTGGTGAGGCGACACCCGAATGGCCTAAAGCAGCTAGAATTAACTGATTTTGTGGGGAAAAGCTACCTGAAAATGCGGACATAAGCACTATTATAAGCAAACAGGATTCCTGGTGTGAGCGTATTGGCATATGTCTCTTCAGGAGCAAAAGCAGGAGAAAGAGCAGGAGATGATGGATGTCTACAAGATGTTAGTCATTTATCAGATGCAAGGAAGATACTGGGCGGCAGCATAGAACTCAATAGTGGCAATGGGAAATTAATGGAACTGGTGACTGACCAGCCGCTGACATATGGGCTGACATATGGGCATAAGACTGCATAAGGGGAATAGGGCGGGCTGTAAGAGTAAGGGAGTTTATAGCCCAGTCCTGAACACTAGGAAAACTTTTATACACAACTACTTTACAAGAGCAAGACGTGGGACTGGGGAGGTCTGTAATCCTTTGGGTGGTCAGATCCCACAGTCTACTTTATCAATTACTGCTTCGATTCCGAGTTTAGAGCTTGGTCAACCAACTTTGCCATCACGAACTGAGCATGTGCCTGTACTGGGCCAGGAACTGTTAGTTGCACTACAGGCTCCAGGCTGGATGCTTCGACAATTGGGGAACTGATTGAGCTGGCAGAGACAGCCCTAGAAAAAAGTAGAAGTAGCCACCATAACAGGATTTGCTTAGATATTAACCCAATGGGAACAGATAGTGGCCCAGAGTCAGATGGGATTTCTTACTCAATGCCAATGCCCCGGCCACTGTTTGAGGGACACACTAATTTCCCAAGCAAGGGAAAAATGTTAATGGAAGCAGAGATCCATCAAATGGAGCAGCCTCAATTGGAGGAATTTTGTGAGCAAGAGACTCTTGGTAATGGCCATTCTTGCTCTACTCCTGCTCTCCACAACTGCACAGGTATGCTGGAAACCACAAGATACATGTATGGAAGTTCATGCAGGGGATATGGAGAAGAGTGGGGTCCCGGGTGAAGATATGGCAAAGGAACACTTGCCCTGCAAGGAGTCGGGGAAGAGGATAGAACAGACTGCATTATAAATACCATAAATGCCTCCTTAGCTGCTGGTAGTGCCCTTACCTGGCAGTCGCACAAACTGGAGATTCAGTTGGCACTAACACATATGTTGGCTTAAAGTGTTCTTACACTGGATAGGAAACTGAACTTATTAGGTAGAAAGTTAGATAGTTGGGGAAATAGATGGACCGGAGGTAATATGGCGGTGGAAGCTCTAATGATTAAATAATTGATGTTAGCGAACCCTGCCTGATATACTAACACTCACTGAAAAACTGCCCACGAAGTAAGCAGGAATCAGAACTGTCTTTCGCCAGATGAAAAACAGCAGGTCTTATTGCCTACAGAGTCAACAGAAAAGGGGGGAACAGTCTTTTTAAAAGACAACGTTGAAGGAGGAAGGGGAATTGCACTAAGTAACACGCCACCTAATAATGTACAACTCATGTTGTCAACTGCTTCTGATGCTGCTGTTGTGTAGGTTGACACAAACGGGCAAGTATTAGAAGCCACTTCTAATCTGTTTGGTGGGCAGGGTACTAGAAACAACTAACGAGACAGCAGAAGAAAAAGCTGAAGAAATCACTTAAAAACACAAAAAAAAAGAACAGATTGAGGCTTAATGTGAAAGATACAATTGTTCCCAGAGACAATCCTGGGTTGCAAGAGATCTATACAATGTTTCAAGGAAAACTATCATACTCTGCCTGACTTCTCTAATTGCTAGTCCCACCACTGTGGGTTTTGTGAACAACACAGACATCCTGTGGTTCCAGGAAACCTGGACGGTGGAGCCTCTACCCATACCAGACTCTTGCACAAAAGAAAAATCTGTATGGAAGGCATATAGCATGCCTAGCAACATATTTCAAATTAGATCTAGTTTTTAATGTGGAGGTCTGGGGGAAACCAATGAGGGATGTCTGTGTGGTAAGCATCTATGGCCTGCCTTTACCAATAAATCAATGGCAGTATCCCAGCCGGGCAAAAAACAGGCAAATATCAAATCCGTCTTATCTTTGCTGAGAAAATGTTTGTATGAGCACCCGGACTGTGAATATGTGATAGCAGGAGACTTTAATCTTCACAACTTGGGTCACGTGGCTGGGCTTCCAGGAGATTCTGCAAGAATGGCTTTAGAAACTTTCGTCAAATACTTTGAAATGAGAACGACCAATTGTAGCGAAACTGTTGTCAGCACAGCTCTACCAACATTCAGAAATATTTCTAAATGAGTCTACATCTTTCTGAGTGCAATACTGTCGGTGTGATGCCTAAGCCATCAGGTCATTAATAGAACAGAAACTCTGAAGCAAATGTGAAACTAATTAAATGGGATACAGCTTGCTCTGCTAAGTATGCACTGAGAAAACAGGCCCATGGCCCCATAATTCTGGAAATTGGGACAAGTCTAGTGTCTACTAAAGCCTCTATTTTTGAAGCATGGTTTGAGAACAGGCAAGGACACCCTAAAGTACATGTTTGCAGTGGTGTGCTTTGGGAAATGTGTTGCCAAAGCCAACAGGGCCTTACAAGTCGCATGTGATCAGCAAAAGTTGGCTCCCGGCAGGGACAGCTCTGTTTGAAAAGGAACTTCATTATTAAAATGGTTGCTTCTTCCACGCTAAATGCCTATTCTGTGTAGGATGGAATTGTTCACTGCTTTTTAATGTTTGTAGATAAGTAATACATATTAATATTGGTCAAGGAGAGGATCTTCAATGAGTACATGTTTTAAATATTACTATTAATTACTATCCCTGCTTGTAAGAATTATTTTAGGTTCTCTTGTATTATACAATTCTTCATTCTCATAACTAGATTTGAAAATGGGATTATTAATCATGCATTTTGCTCGCACATCTAAGGAGGATGACTTCAAATGACAGCATTTACCATATATGTTTTTTAATGCTTATATCAGAATGTGGCTTCTGTAGAGAAGAAGGATAGCTGTGGGGACTCTGAGCTTCAAGGATGAATTGAGGAATAGTATGTAAAACTCATGCACTTTAGTGATTTTTTGGGAGGCTGATTCTCAGTTAAGGCATGTAGATTCTATGCTCTTTTATTTTTTTCTTTCTAGACTTTTATGATAGTGTTGTATTAAGATAATCCCTGTTTGTGTTCATGATAACTCCTTATTTTAGGGAAATGAGTTGAAAAATATTATGCATCCCTGGTGGATGATCTGAATGAGGGAATACGCTGCTTACGCACTGGCACTTTGACATGATTCTAGGTTTCCTACAATGTACTTTGTTTATCATTTTATGGTGTGGGAACTTCTAGGGGTAAGCTTTAAACAATGGAATGCACTGCCAATGCCCTGACAACTTTACCTTTCCATTGAGGTTAGGCTGTCTATGATAGTGCTTGATAACAGACCTTGTCTATCATCTCATGGTGAAGAGACTGTTAAAGTGTATGTAATTTAAAGGAGAAATGTGATCTATCACAATAAGAGTGGTAATTTTTAATGGTTTATATGTAGGTAAATGACGATTTACGATGAGAGAAGGTACCTCTGTGTCTACAGTTTCACTATGTATTTGGCAGTTTTTATAATGTTTATACTATCTTTTTAGAATGTTTGTTTTTGCCCAGATTTTAAGTAATCACGCAATAAAAATGCTCACTTACTTAACTCGCTGGATTGGTGCATTTTCTCTGGATTGTGTAGCAAACACCTGTTCCTTCATAAATGCGTCTGAATTACACTTAAATGTTGTTTATTTTTCCCCAATAAATTAATTGCAGAAGAACATTAAAACATGCTCAGCAAACTGCAGACAGTCCGACTTTCCCTTGCCAATCTGAGAGAGAGCTCAAGGACACATTGTGTGGCCTTATGTTTTGTTAATAAATATTACTGATTAATGCTATATGGTGTATGTTTTCTAAAATTGATTTGTGTGTCAGAATGCACCTCTGACAGCTTGCCGATTAGAACAATGAACAATCAAAGACCTGATTACAGATAGCTTAATCACATTGGATGTGTAGTTACAGCTATGTAAAATACATGGGATTCTGTAAACCCTGTAAAAAAGCACAACTCAAATTACTGGATTCAAATGTATTACCTATTGTTGCTTCATCAGGAAGGAATTCTAGGCTGCTTTGGCTGGGATCTCTGAGAGCTTGTCAGAGAAGCATTGGTGTTAGAAATGGGGTCTCTTGTTGGCAGTCAGTTTGCACTCTGTCCTGTCCAAGCAGGGACCCTCACTCTAGTTAGGGTAATGGAGATATACACTTGGATAATCCTGCTTAGCCCCTTGGTAGCTTGACAGAAGCAGTCAGGCTTATCTCAAAGGCAATTTGTAAAGTACTTGTACCAACAAACACAGTAGTACAGTGAAAACAATACAAAATGGACACCACACCAGTTTAAGAAAATAGGCAATACTTAGCCAAATTGAACAAGACCAAAATGACAAAAATCCAACATATACCAGTCAAGATATGAATTTTCAAAGTGAAAAGAGGCTTACTCCATAAAAAACAATAGAATCATTGTTTTTTACAGAAAGTACCTGGTATATGTCGAAAATAAAGCTGCAAGGGTGACCATGCATCGGAAAAGTCAGCATAGAGTTGATTCCTTACTCACAAGTGAGGCTGTAAGTCGTTTTTTTCTCCGGTAGGGTAGTCGATGGGTCGTTATTGTCTCCCACAAGAGAGTGATGTGTCGATTTCTGGAAGGGGCACCTCAGAGCCGTGCAGGTTCACTATGACTTTGACGCCCAGCAACAATGTGTGAGAACTCCTGGTCAAACGTGATGGAAAACCACGCTGACTGGTGTTTGCATCATTTTTAGTAGCCGCAAGCAGATGTTGCATTGTTTCTCAGCCACGATGCAGGTGATGCATTGAAATCAACGCGAGGCAGTGCCGCATCGTTTTTCAGCTGTGTTGCAGGTGGTGCTTCAAAAGTTTCCCTGCACCCTTTCTGTGCATTGATTTCAGTACTTGTTCTACCATCTTCACTTTTCAAGGACCCAGGGACCTGATGGGGCACCACTTGGCAGGGCAGGAGTCTCAGCAGAGAGTCCAGGTGCTAGCAGAGGAAGTCTTTGAATCCCCTTAAACTTTAAAACAGGAGGCAACCTCAATCCAAGCCCTTAGAGATTGTTTACAAGCAGGAATATACCACAAAGTACAGTCTTTATCCCCTTGCTTGGGCAGAAGCAGCATCTGCAGGATAGCCCAACAAAGCAAAGTCACAGGCAGGGGCAGCACTTCTCAGCTCTTCAGCTCTTCTCCTTGCCAGAGGTTCCTCTTGGTTCAAAAAGTAAATCTACAAATCTGGGGTTTTGGGTCCACTACTTATACCCCTTTCTGCCTTTGAAGTAAGCAAACTTCAAAGGCAAGCCCCTGTTGTTCACAAGATCCTGCCTTGCCCAGGCCTGGACCCAAACACGCACCAGGGTGTTAGAGACTGCATTGTGTAAGGGCAGGCACAGCCCATTCAGGCGTAAGTGACCACTCCTCCCTCCACTCTTGCCCAGATGGCCCATCAGGATATGCAGAGTACGCACATGCTCCCTTTGTGTCACTGTCTAGTGGAGATTTACAAATAGCCCAACTGTCAGTCTGACCCAGACAGGGAATACACAAGCAGGCAGAGTCACAGAATGGTTTAAGCAAGAAAATGCCCACTTTCTAAAAGTGACATTTTCAGACAGGCAATTTAAAAAACAACTTACCTAAAGGTGTATTTTTAAATTGTGAGTTCTGGGACCCCAAACTCCAAATCTCGATCTGCTCTCAAAGGGAAACTGACTTAAAAGTTACTTAAAGGCAACCCCCCTGTTAACCTATGAGAGAGATAGGCCTTGCAACAGTGAAAAACACATTTGGCAGTATTTCACTGTTAGGAAATGTAAAATACATCAGTCCCACCTTTAACACACACTGCTCCCTGCTCATGGGGTTACCAAGGGCCTACCTTAGGGGTGCTTTACATGTATAATAAGGGAATATTGGTTGAATTTGCAGTTTAAAATTGCACACACAGACACTGAAGTGGCATGTCTGAGCCATGTTGACAGGATTACTCATGTGGGTGGCACAACCAGTACTAGAGGCTGTAGAAAAGTAGCATCTTTCTAGCATGGTTACCCCCATTTTTGGTCTGTTTGTGAGCAGTGCTTGACTGTGTCACTGAGGCTCCGCTAACCAAAGCATCAGTGTTTATGCTCTCTCTGCTTTTAAATTTGTCACTGGAGGCCAGTGAATACTTTTACCAATTTCAATTGGCATACTGGACCCCCTGTATAAGTCCCTAGTATATGGTACCTAGGTACCCAAGCAATTGGGGTTCCAGGAGATCCTTATGGGATGCAGCAGTTCTTTTGCCACCCATAGGGAGTTCAGACAAACCCTTACACAAGACTGCCATTGTAGCCTGCGTGAAATAGTGCCCACACTATTTCACAGCCATTTTCACTGCACTTAAGTAACTTATAAGTCACCTATATGTCTAACCTTCACTAAGTGTGAGGGTACCCTTTCACTAGCAAAGGTGCCTCCACATAGTTCAGGGCCATTTCCCCAGACTTTGTGCCTGCAGGGACATCGTTACACATGTGCACTACATATAGGTCAATACTTATATGTAGCTTCACAACTCCGAATATGGCCATGTAACATGTCTAAGGTCATGGAATTGTCCCCCATTCCAAATCTGGTATTGGGGTGCCAATTCCATGCATCCTTGGGGCTCCACCATGGACCCCCAGTACTGCCAAACCAGATCTCTGAGGCTTGCACTGCAGCTACAGCTACTGCCACCTCACAGACAGGGTTCTGCCCTCCTGGGGTCTGGGCAGCCTAGTCCCAGGAAGGCAGAAGAAAGCATTTCCTCTGAAAGAAGGACGTTACACCCTCTCCCTTTGGAAATTGGTGATACAGGCTGGGGATGGGTAGCCTCCCCCAGCCTCTGGAAATGCTTTGAAGGGTGCAGGTGGTGTCCTCCTTGCATAAACCAGTCTACACTGGTTCAGGGACCCCTACCTCCCTGCTCTGGTATGAAACTGGACAAAGGAAAGGGGAGTGACCACTCCCCTGTCCATCACCACTCCAGGGGTGGTGCCCAGAGCTCCTCCAGAGTGTCCCAGACTTCAGCCATCTTACTTTGCAAGGTGTGGGGACACCCTGGAGGGCTCTGAGTGGCCAGTGCCAGCAGGTGACCTCAGAGACCACTCCTAATATGTCCATACCTGATAAGGTAGCCAATTCCCCTTCTCATGGCTATTTAAGGACTCTCCTGTGGGTTCTCTTCAGATTCTGCTTTCAAGCGTCCTTCAGGAATCCTCGGCAATAACTTCAGACTCTTCTGACCTCAGATCAACTGCAGCCTGCTCCAAGAAATGCTGTAACTGCAACAAAGTGTCTACAAGAGACACTTTTCTTCAGCAACCTCAGCTCCAAGTCATCAACTACAACAGTTCCCGTGGTGTGCATACTCTGGGGACTTCCTGTCTTCATCCTGCACCAGAAGGACCGAAGAAATCTCCCATGGAGTGACGGAGTCACTCCCCTGCTCCAAGCAGGCACCTTCCAAGGTGACGACCAGTACCCTGGGACTCCTCTCACAGCAACAAGAGTGCTCCTAAGGACACAGAGGGTGGACATCATCAACATAGACTGTCCAGAAGTCCTGCTGATGCAATTTGGAGGAGGTAAGACATTGCCTTCCCCAAGAACGATGGTACCATGGGTATTGTGTCTTCTTCACCTCTTGAGGCCTCTGTGCACTCTTTGAAAAATTCCTTTGTGCACAGCCTTGCTCAGGTACCCAGCACTCCACCCTGCGATGCTCAACTTGCTGAGTTGTTCTCCAGCAGCGTGAGACCTTTGTTTGTAGTGCTGCATCAACTGCATTTTGCACCTCTTTGTACCAGGATCCTGTGGCTTCTGGGGGTTCTGGCTGGCATACTGAGGGCTCTCTTCAGTGCTGAGAACCCCCTCTTCCTTCTCACACAGAGTTGAGGCCCCCAGATCCCTCCTGGGTCCATCCAGCACCATTTTGATGAAAAATGCACTTTTGTCGTAGCAAAGGCTTGTTGGTGCCTTCAAACACAAAGGGGGTCATTCTGACCCTGGCGGTCATTGACCGCCAGGGTCAACGACCGCGGGAGCACCGGCAACAGGCTGGCGGTGCTCCCAAGGGCATTCTGACCGTGGCGGTATGGCCGCGGTCAGAAACGGAAAACCAGCGTTTTCCCGCCGGTTTTCCGCTGCCCTGAGGAATCCTCCATGGCGGCGCAGCTTGCTGCGCCGCCATGGGGATTCCGACCCCCTCACCGCCATCCTGTCGCCAGGAACAGGATGGCGGTGAGGGGTGTCGTGGGGCCCCTGGGGGCCCCTGCAGTGCCCATGCCAATGGTATGGGCACTGCAGGGGCCCCCGTAAGAGGGCCCCTAAAAGATTTTCAGTGTCTGCCATGCAGACACTGAAAATCGCGACGGGTGCTACTGCACCCGTCGCACCCTTCCCACTCCGCCTGCTCCATTCGGAGCCGGCTTTCTCGTGGGAAGGGGTTTCCCGCTGGGCTGGCGGGCGGCCTTCTGGCGGTCGCCCGCCAGCCCAGCGGGAAACACAGAATAACCGCGGCGGTCTTCTGACCGCGTAGCGGTATTCTGTTGGGGGAACTTTGGCGTGCGGCCTCCGCCGCCCGTCAAAGTTGTAATCACCCCCAAAATGTCATCTGCAACAATCTTCATGCCGTGGGACATCTTTTGTATCATGCAGGAATCCACTGGCATCTTCCTAAGGTACATTTCTGCAGTCTTCTACTAACTGGGCACTCTTCTTTTGCACCTTCTTCTGTGTTGGCAGGGGCTCCTGTCCTTCCTGGAACTTCTTTCGACTTCTGGACTTGGTCCCCTTCCTTTGCAGGTCTTCAGGTCCAATAATCCAGCAGTTGTTCTTTGCAGACTTGGTTGGCTGCTGCAAAATCCCCAATATTAGGTGTAGTGTGTCCTAAGGAAACTTGCAGTACTTTACTCCTGGTTTTCTGGGCTCTGGGGTGGGGTAGTTTACTTACCCTTACTGTATTCTTACTCTCCAAGCGATTCTGCACACACTAGAGTTGTCTAGGGGGGAATTTATGATTCACATTCCACTTTTTTAGTATATGGTTTGTGTTGCCCCTAGACCTATTTTCTCCCATTGCATTCTATAGTATTTCCTACTGTTTGCATTGTTCTATGACTATTTATGTGTCTAATTTTGGTGTTTAGTGTATATATTGTGTATAATACTTACCTCCAGAAGGAGTATTGTCTGTAAGATATTTTTGGTACTGTGTCGCCCAAATAAATACCTTTATTTTTGTGACACTGAGTATCGTCTTTACTTGTGCATCAGTACTGTGTAACTAAAAGTGATATTGCATGAGCTTTGCGAGTCTCATAGTTCAGCCTCAGCTGCTCTGCTACAGCTACCTCTATCAGCCTAAGCTGCAGGAACACTACTACATTCACTAACAAGGGATAACTTGACCTGGTGTAAGGTGTAAGAACCTAAGGTACCCACTACAAACCAGGCCAGCCTCCTACAGAGACCCGCTAGTAGCATTTGATTTACAGGCCCTGGGCACATCTTGTGCACTTTACTAGGGACTTACTAGTAAATCGGATATGCCAATCATGGGAAAGCCATTTACACATACAATTTACTCAGATGCACTTGCACATTAGCACTGGTCAGCACTGGTAAAATGCTCAGAGAACCAAAAACAGCAAAAACAGAGTCCAACACACTATCAAAACATAGGAAGCAGAGGTACAAAAGACAGGGGAGACCACACCAAGGATGCCAAGTCTAACAATTGGAAAGCAGGAAGCACAAGGGGAAGCACAGCTAATAGAAGAAAGGGGATGTTACAGAAAGTGGTGGTGCGCAGGCGACCATGTATTTGTTTTTTTACATTTGAGACAGTGTGGAAAGGCCATGTAATGTATGGATCTATCTGCATAACTCCTATGCCCCTGGCAGTGATGTTATTTGGATTAGTAGAGCTAATGGCCACCCAGGAAAAGATTTGCAATGCTCTGCTACCAATCGGGCCCAGTGATATATTAGAAATCTGTTCCTATTCCAGGAGGTTTAGAAGAACCAAGTTTTTAACCTCTTCCGGAAAGTCAGAAGAGAGCAACAGACCCTCATATCAGGGGGGAGGGAATTCCAAAGCTCAGAAAGCAAAAAGGCTCTACCTCCTTGCCGGCACCTCCCGAATCTAGAAACGAAAGCAAGGTTGAGGTTACTTGAAGTCAAGGGCCAACTGGGTGCATATGGTGACACCAGAGATCTAAGATAGATAGGTCCGGAAATGGATAAACAGTTATTCACATAGCAAGGTGCATTGAATTGGAGGCAACACTCATTTGGGAGCCAATGAAGTTCACAGAGCAGACTTGCAGTCAGACAGAGCTTTGGAGGATGGAGTAGCACTCTAACCACTGCATTTTGCACGATCTGAAGTCACTTGATTAAGTTCTTCTTTACACCTAGATAGAGGATTTTTCCATAATCTAGCCTAGAAATAGCTAAAGCCTGGATGACAGTTCTTTGGGCAGGGGTGGGAAGACAGCCCAGATTTTCATTAGTGGAATTTAGGATGTGAAAACGGGTCACACCCACCGGATTTGATGGCTTGAGGATAATTCTTTGTCCAATCAAGTCCCAAGAGTCTTAATCAGAGGGAAAGGGGCAGGAATAGTACCCTTCACCATCTGCCACAAATGGTGACCCCAGAGATGGGAGGTTGCCCACCAACAACACCTCAGTCGTAACCCATTTTAATTTCAGGGTGTTTCTTGATGCAAATACTTGTGTATGAACACTGTTTAAGGCCGCTGCACAGTTAATATTTTAGGATGACATAGAGACCACAATCTGAGTGGCATCAGCACATGACAGAGCAGTAAGCCCACAATTTTACATAATTTCCACAAGTCGCCTTACATAAAGGTTAAACTGGAAGGGGCTTAAAGTTAAACCCAGAGGGACTTCAGAGGAAGGAGTATTTGATGTAGAGTAATGATGATGAGAGTGGGCCTGAAAGTCATTGTCTAGCAAAAAAGAATTCAGCTAGGACAAGGCTGTCCCATGCACATCCATGGTCTCTAGTCTTTGAAGAAGTTTGTTGTGGTTCACTGTGTCGAAGACAGTACTGAAGTCCAGAAGAATTAGTGCAGCAGGCCCACCCTTGTCTAATTGTTGCCTAAGATACTTGGTGACTGCCAGGAGAGCTGACACCATACTATGACATACTCTAAATTTTGACTGTGAGGCGTGGAGCAAACCCTTAATTTCTGTGAACAAAGTAAGTTGTTTATTCACATGCTTTTCTAGCACTTTGGATAGGGTGGCAGGACAGCTGTAATTTGGCCAAATAAATAGATCTAAATTAGTTTCCTTCATTAAGGCCTTGACCATTGCATATTTCCACACCTTTGGAACAGTGCCTTCTGAGAAAGAGGTATTTAGGAACTGAGGCCCGTATTTATACTTCGTTTGCGCCGAATTTGCGTCGTTTTTTTCGACGCAAATTCGGTGCAAAACTAACGCCATATTTATACTTTGGCGTTAGACGCGTCTAGCGCCAAAGTATGGGCAAATAGCGTCATTTTTTGGCGTGAACGCCTTCCTTGCGTTAATGAGATGCAAGGAAGGCGTTCCCGTCTAAAAACAGACGCACATAGCGGTGCGTGGTATTTATGCTCCAGGGCAAAAATCACTCCCGCGCGGCGCAAAAAAATGGCGCAAAGCACGAATAGCGTGAAATTTTAACGCCTGGGTCAGGGCAGGCGTTAAAATGGGGCAAACACACCTGTACTTAATCAGAACACACAGAACAAACAACAGAGCAGCAGAGCAGCAGAGCAGCAACAGGGAGACATGGAGGTGCTTTTTCTTCAACGTGCACGTAGACGCAGAGCCCTGCAGCAACAACAGCAGCCACAACAACAACAGCAGGGACCCCAAAGACAGCGCAGAAGGCAGGAGAGGATATTCCGCCCAAGAACAACCCTGCATGGCCTCAGGGAACGAGACATCATCCAGAGGTACCGGTTGAACTGGCAGGCCATTCAGCAGCTGCTGACAAATATTGAACAGCAATTGGCCCCCACTTTAGTGACTCCACGCACTATCCCAACAGAAACAAAGCTGCTTGCCGTACTTCACCTGCTGGCAAGTGGCTGCTTTCAGACAACTGGTGCCCTGGTTGGTGGAATCTCACAACCATCTTTCTCCGCATTCCTGCCTAAAGTACTGGATGCCATCATCGGACTGACACCCCGCCACATCTGCTTCCCTAACACACTGCAGAAGCAGCAGGAAACAAAACAGGGGTTCTACGCCATCAGTGGCTTTCCGCACGTCCTTGGTGCAATTGACTGCACACACGTACGCCTTGTGCCACCTGCTGCGAGTGAACACCTCTACCGCAACAGGAAGCACACACATTCCATCAACGTGCAGGCCATAGTCGATCACCAAGGACTGATCAGCAACATTGTGGCTAAATATCCTGGGAGTGTACATGACGCATTCATCTTCCGTCACTGCACCATCAACCAACACTTCCAGGATGGACGGTATGGCAATGGACTACTTGTTGGTAAGGACAAAAATCTACTTATATACTCACTGCACAGAAACCCTCTAGGATAAACAACACATACACCACAATAGCAACACCTAGACAGGGACACACTGAGGTACTCACATCACTAGCCATGTGTCACAAGTCACCATTGAACCTCTCACACATTTGAATTTACTCCACAGCTTAGTGTGAAGACATTCATGACTGTGGTTGCCTAAATGTCATCTTGCAAATTGGAAGTCTCACAATAACCTGTACACTAATACAATGCATAACTTTTAAGGGATGGGATGGCCTGGCTATGTTCATATGAACGTTTCTAATACCCTTTCATGTTTCAACTCTGCATGGAACTATCATCACACCCCCAGTGAGGACACACGGACACCTGTGTCACAAGTCACAATGCAAGGGAGGGCACACTGTACTTGAGAAACCAATACATCCTGCTGACAAACAGTTAGACAACAAACACTTGCTCAGCCAAGGAAAAAAAACAATGCCAAAGTTTCCACCAACAACCATAGGTTGTCACATTAGTACACAAAATAGTCACAGACAACACAACACAACTACTGCCATCAAAGATACGTACAACAGTGCCTCCTACATCTAATTGATACCATTCTGTGTTTCTCTTTCAGCTGATCAGGGGTATGGCATCCAGCCTTGGATAATGACACCATATGGGAACCCAAATACTGCTGCTGAGCGGGCATACAATGACGCCCACAAGAGGACACGCAGCATTGTGGAGAGGACCTTTGGGATCCTAAAGTCAAGGTTCCGCTGCCTTGACATCACTGGCGGAAGCCTACTATACTCCCCAGAGATGGTATGCAAAATCATACTCACTTGTGCCATATTACACAATATTTGTGTACAAAGGAACATTCCCCTCCTTGAACCGGACCCAGACATGCCTGAGGATGATGATGAGGAGGATGCTGGCCTGCAACAGGAGGGGGAACAACCTAACACCGCAGCAGGAGTGCGTAGGCGCCAACAGCTTGTGAACAATTTTTTTACTTAAGTCATTATAATCACTTGTATTCCACACTTGTAAATAAACACAGATCACAAACACCACATCATGCTTTGGCCTATTCATTTCTGACCACCTTTAGTTTGAAATAGCTGAAGATGAATGTCGTCTCATTGATCAAGAATGCCATTAAAATTCATCACACCAAAAATA
Source organism: Pleurodeles waltl (assembly GCF_031143425.1). Taxonomy (NCBI): domain Eukaryota; kingdom Metazoa; phylum Chordata; class Amphibia; order Caudata; family Salamandridae; genus Pleurodeles; species Pleurodeles waltl. Next base: position 314,785,661 of record NC_090444.1, on the reverse strand, counting down.
AACATCACAACTGTATGCACAGAGGGTAGGATGTGACATGTTACATTACCATACACAGAGCCCAACAAGAGTACAAATGTGACAATTAGACATGCCGGATCCAAACAACTGAAACAGTCTCTCATCCAGCCCAAAATTGGAGATCATTTGAAAGTCACATCACACGTGTTCAGAGACAGGGTGGGACCATCCATGTGTACGTGAACATGTCATCAATGGCTTCTCTCAAGTGTATGATGTGAGCAATACACAATTGCAACAACATCAGCTGCCACTAACTCAGGAGGAGACCTTGAAGTTACAGTGACAACATACACACAGACAGGTCATACTGGATCCACATTCCCACACACATGTACACATATGTCATACAACCAACCTAATATTTGAAAGTAGACCATCACAGTTGTGTCCCAGTTTGAACCTAGCAGGAAGATTGTAACATGACACTAAACCAGTTTATGCAGAAAGGGACACAGACAAGCAAAACAATCTTCGCATTATCACATCGTGAACGCTGAGAGTCTTGCAAACTTAGGGGGTCATTCTGACCCTGGCGGTAATTACCGCCATGGCGGAGGTCGGCTGTAGCACCGCCAAAAGGCTGGCGGTGCACCGATGGGCATTCTGACCGCGGCGGTTCAGCCGTGGCCAGAAACGGACTTCCCGCTGCCCTTGAGAATCCGCCATGGCGGCGGAGCGCGCTCCGCCGCCATGGGGATTCTGACACCCCCTACCACCATCCTGTTCCTGGCGGGTCTTCCGCCAGGAACAGGATGGCGGTAGGGGGTGCCGCGGGGCCCCTGGGGGCCCCTGCAGTGCCCATGCCATTGGCATGGGCACTGCAGGGGCCCCCGTAAGAGGGCCCCACAAAGAATTTCAGTGTCTGCTTTGCAGACACAGAAATTCGCGACGGGTGCAACTGCACCCGTCGCACCTTCCCACTCCGCCGGCTCCATTCTGAGCCGGCGTCCTCGTGGGAAGGGTGTTTCCCGCTGGGCTGGCGGGTGGACTTTTGGCGGTCGCCCGCCAGCCCAGTGGGAAAGCCAGAATGACCGCTGCGGTCTTTCGGCGGGAACCGCTTGGCGGGCGGCGACCGCCGCCCGCCGCGGTCAGAATGACCCCCTTAGTCATATGAAAATGGTATGCAACTTAGCTCCAAATTATCAATACTGCAAACGTCAAATGGGCTAATGAGATGAATGAATGGTCAACAGTCATTCATACCATATGGCCTTACATTCGCCCGCTGCTGCAGGTTTGCCAGGATATGGTAAAAATACTCCATGGATACAGTAGCTATTCTGGATGGTCAAATCCTAGGGTGCTGGGGGCCTAACTCCACCTCTACCACCCCCAAAACATACAGGAATCATGTACTTGTGAACTAAACACATGCATAAGGCACATGTGTGGCCTCCATGTCACAAGTCCTACACAAATATGAAACACAAAATCATAATGGGACATGGTCAGCCCCATAAAAACTGAAAGTGACTCTCCCACTCCCTGTTAGGACTACAGATAAAAGCATCCCCATCATAAAGGTGGGGACATTTTGGAGACGGAATACATAATGGTATCAAAACCCTCATTTCAAAATAGCCATCAGCAATTACACCAAATATGTTGTCAAATATGGTCAATACATTAGTTAGCGTATCCCAAACATCACAGTGTGAAGGCCGTCTATACATAAAAGTACAGACATTTGTCATATACAAACACAAATGTGTCTCACATCGCACCGTTTTACCATGACAAATCACCTTTCCAAAGCTAAACACATGAAGACATTTGGATAAATTTGCTCCATATTCTACGCATACAGCATGGCCGTCATAATTTGTTCATGTACATGAGTGCACACAATGCAGAGTCAGATACAAATGTATCCAAAAGTGTCTTGATATTTCACCTTCAAATTATTATTTACATCCACAATATTTTTGACTCTGCATCATGTGCACTACTGTACGTGTAATAAAAACCACGCCCATGATGTATGCGTCGTGAAATTGACGCTATATGCACAATATATTGTTCATTTCATGTACAGTATTAATTATTAATATTCATACCATATTTTTTCACTCCGCATCATGTGCACCACTGTACGTGTAAAAAAAATGACGCCCATGATGTATGCGTGGTCAAAATGACGCTACATGGACAATATGTTGGTCATTTCATGTACAGTATTAATTATTAATATTCATATCATATTTTTTGACTCCACATCATGTGCACCACTGTACGTGTAATAAAAACCACGCCCATGATGTATGCGTCGTGAAATTGACGCTATATGCACAATATATTGCTCATTTCATGTACAGTATTAATTATTAATATTCATACCATTTTTTTTCACTCCGCATCATGTGCACCACTGTACGTGTAAAAAAAATGACGCCCATGATGTATGCGTGGTCAAAATGACGCTACATGGACAATATGTTGGTCATTTCATGTACAGTATTAATTATTAATATTCATATCATATTTTTTGACTCCGCATCATGTGCACCACTGTACGTGTAAAAAAAATGACGCCCATGATGTATGCGTGGTCAAAATGACGCTACATGGACAATATGTTGGTCATTTCATGTACAGTATTAATTATTAATATTCATATCATATTTTTTCACTCCGCATCATGTGCACCACTGTACGTGTAAAAAAAATGACGCCCATGATGTATGCGTGGTCAAAATGACGCTACATGGACAGTATGTTGGTCATTTCATGTACAGTATTAATTATTAATATTCATATCATATTTTTTGACTCCGCATCATGTGCACCACTGTACGTGTAAAAAAAATGACGCCCATGATGTATGCGTGGTCAAAATGACGCTACATGGACAATATGTTGGTCATCTCATGTACAGTATTAATTATTAATATTCATATCATATTTTTTGACTCCGCATCATGTGCACCACTGTACGTGTAAAAAAAACGACGCCCATGATGTATGCGTGGTGAAATTGACGCTACATGCACAATATGTTGGTCATCTCATGTACAATTTGAAATATTAATATTCATAGCATATTTTTACACTCCGCATCATGTGCACTGTAATGCGTCAAAAAAAGATGACGCACATCTGTGTATGCGTGAAAATATGACTCATTACGCGAAAATAAAAACGGCGGCCATTTTATGCAGGAAGTGATGTAATAGGATATCCTGTTTACCAAATCTGTACTGGGAGTTGACTTTCACTTTCACTTTGCAGTCTCAGAGTTATCTAGACTGTGTGGTTGTGTGAAAGGTGTTGTCCTGTGTTTTACTGCTTTAGTGTCCTGTGTGCCTTGTATTTTGTCTTTGTGTCAATCTTTTATTGTTGTCAAACATTGTCTCAGTCTGTTTAGTGTTGTTTTGTCTATACCTGTGATAGTTTGTATTGTCTGTGGGAGTCTGTTGTGGGTAGCATAGTTTGGGGGGTTAGTTGGGCTATTTTTCTCCTTCTTCTTTTTCTTTCACACCTCTACCTTTCCCCATTTCCCACTTTTTCTTTAATTTTTCTTTTGTACTTTTTTACACCTCTCATCATGTCAGGTAGGCCTCGCCTGTCCAGGATGGGTGAGGACGAATTGGGGGGCTTCATATGGCTCGTAAGCCATTTCCTCCCACTGATGCTGGAGGCTGGGGGCCGTGTGATACAGGGGTATCACACGGAGGCGAGGAAAATCCGTTGGGAGAAGGTGCGCCATCACCTGGTCCGGGTCTACGGGAGTCTGAGGAATATCCATCAACTCAAGCACCGCTGGGCAGATCTGATCAGCAGGGAACAGGACCTGTTGGACCACCTGGGACTCCGGATTGGTGGCTATGTTGGTGAGTAATAATCAATTACATGGGAATAATAGGAATGTGTGCGTGAACATGTGATGATTGGTAGCCAATCTGCAAAATAAGTAGCTGACTGCGTGTTATACTAGGGAAACCTAGGCCCATGGGCATACACATAAATCCCCATTTTTGCTACACATGTACACCCAATAACAGCAGTAAAATGCAACATCTATTTGTATTTTGCTAAGTAGCCCCCTCTCTGCGTCACAAAATGATGCAAATGCTGCGCTACAAAGGTATACATATGTGTCCAAATGTGTATTTGTTGCCGGGTGTGTATGAAGACCTATGCTACCAGGCCGATGACTCATTTTTGCAACACATACCAGATGGCTGTAGCTGCATGGAATGTACTGTTGCATTTGGGTCTGAAAAGCAACACGTGAACTGCTCTATTTGTACTCTACTGGTCATAATGGCCAGTGAGTACGTCATGTAGAAACAACATACCTACATATGTAGACGCCATAGCTAGACCGAAAATTGCAAACACATGATGATGCAACACCTGTGTGTTGCCTTCACGTCACATGAAGTTAGTCATGTTGTCCACACATATGTCACATGTGTGTCTGGTTGCTGTGTGTTGAACCTGTCCACATAGCCTGTTTGATTGTGAGTGGTCATGCAGTCCTCATGGAACCAGTTGTGGAATGTTTCTCTCTGGGATGCACATGCTGAGATGTATGGATCACATGATTGTTCGGGCCTACTAATGGAGGATTAACTTGGACGACACATGACTGTCCTGGCCACTGCATGAGTGTAGTAGGGTGTGTCACTGGAGCAGGAGACTCATCCAATGATAATCTAGAATACAAAGTCAGCCAGGCAGGATGAGCATGTGTGAAAGTGTATCTTTACCATGTAATATTCACACTCTGTCATTGTAACAGAAATTATTTGTCTGTTCACCAAGTCTGAGTATAATCTTCCTTTCATGCTTTACAGGTGGACCAGCCCCGTACACCGTTGGTGAGGTAGCCCATTTTGACGACCCCGATACCTACAGTGAGTGTTGCCTAAGTGCTATTTACATTGTTTGGAAATGAAGCATGATGGATTACTGTGTGTTCAGGATAATTCATGATTTGATGTGCTGGCCGTTCATTGGCTTTGTTGTTTTGGTGTGATATCAAATTGGAATAATGTTTCGGTAAAGCAATACCTAGTCATCTCTCAGATTGAGGGGCAGTAGGTCATTCAATTAGTGCGACAATTGGGAATAGCATGACTCATTTTGAATACACTGGTCAATGTTAGACTTGGTCAGGAACTTGCCATTAACTGAGTCAGCATATCAGACTGACAGTCTCCCAGATAGCTTAGGCACATGGCTTCGATGACAAGTGCTTCTTCCTAGTTGAGGATGGACTGTGTACACTGTAGGTCGGATCTTCCGGGGGCATGTACTTCCACAAGGTGACCTCGAAGTGTGTGTGACTTGAGTGCAATGGCCTAGGTGTTCTGTTGAATCATGTGAATGGGTGTTCTACCTCCTCTGTGTGTGTTGTAAAACATGCCTCACTAATAGTATGTTATGTTTGGCTAAGTCATATCATTTTGACATGTGTGGACCTGGGATGTGACAAGGTTGGGCTGACTCCAACGTGTTGCTAGCCCTTCATAGGTGTTGTGTGTGAAGGCACATGCTTGTTGAACTTTCTGTACACTCCTGGTTGTGCATTGATCATGGGATTGTTATTTGTTCTTCCCACACCACCCACAAAGACTGGGATGTTACTGTGAAACAGGGTACCTAGGACTGTAGCAACCAGTATGTTACACGTACTTAACACCTTTTGTGACTTGAGTTTGTACCTAGGTCCAGATGTAGCAAAATGTCTCCACATTGCAAATAGCATAATTTGATGTTAGTGAGTTGCAAACGTCTGTTTCCTAATCCGAAATGTTTTTGGTGGTCATGTACATATTCGCAAAATGCTTTTCTAAATGAAAAAAATAAAGGAGTTTACCAGCCCTACTTGCAAATCACAGTGTTAGGCAATCCCATTTGCTAACGAGTACGTGGTTGCAAAGTGAGTAGCTGTTATCATCCACTTGAAGTGGATGCTAACCAACTTGCTGACTGGAAGGGGTCCTCATTGTGAACCTTCACCTTTGTGAGTGGACAAAAATACTCCTGCACAAAACAGCCAGTGGTCTAGGGGAGCAATAATTATTGTGTAAATTACGAACAATCAATTGTTGTGAATTTAAACAAATCGCAGCTCATTTTCCTTTCAGATAAAGGGCCTACACTTGGTGAAAAATAACTTGCTTCATTTAAAAGCAGTCACGTCTATGGAGTTCTGCTGTTCCCAGCAGGCCTCCATCCCCGTGAGTGCCCATAGTTGCTAAGGTGGTGCAAGTTGGAACCCACATCATTGATGTTCATGAGGTGGGATTTAGGGACCCCATAGTGACTCGCAGACGGTGTCAGAGACACCGTTCAGCTTTGCAATTTGCTAGTTGATTTCCCAATAATTCCTACATCTGGCCCATAGTGTCGACATATGATTCATGGCCAGGGGTTCAATCTTAGCACACAACTATTTCGAAATGCCATTGAGTGAGGAGTGTGATTCTTATCACATAGAATGACATATGTAGTGAAGTCAGTATGCGGACGAGCTGGTGCCATAATGTATAATGGCTTAGGTATGAATTGTATGAGTAGTTTAGGGTGATGTCATCCATCATGTAGAGGCATGGATATGCTATATGTGATATGCCCTTCAGTATGCATGATTCACATGTACTTCCTCTGAGCCTTCCCGTGAAATATGTTGTAACAATTCCTGCAACCAATACATTGCTAGTAATGGACAAATTACCCATTGTGGTATTCAACCCACTGTAAATTCTATGCTCAATATTTGCCTTTTCCCTTCACAGCTGCAAACCTGAGTGCCGCAGCTCGCAACCAGTTTGAGCGCCGGGCAATGAGGTACAGCCACATCCTGCAGGTGCAGTGCGGGTATCGGAGGATGGCCCGCAGATACAATTCGGAACGGGCCTCCGGGGCGTGGTATGCCACACCACAGGCTCCCCCAACGGTGCCCCCAACAACCCCCGCCACTACATCCACCAGGTCTGGCCAAGTGGACCCAGCAACGGACCAGGCATCCTCATCCAGACCTGGACCCAGCCGTGTGGTGGGAGCAGGGCAGTCCCGTGCCCACACCACTCCACCAACACAATCCACCTCCACCAGCACCCAGACCTGCACTGACCCTCCGATCAACCCAGCGGACTTCCACGCAATGTCCAGGAAATTGGACAGGTTGATTGCAAAAGTTGACACCCTGACGGAGGACATGGCTGAGGTGAAGAGGAAGGTGCGCTCCATCCGGCGAACAGTACGGAGGCCAAATCAGTAGACATTTTGCCCTCCAGAACTTTTACCCCTCCCCTCTCACCTCTTTCCTATTTCATACTGTTAGTTGGGTTTGGGGGGTTAATTATAGGATAAGTGTAGGAAATTAGCTTAGTTAGTGTTAGGTAAGAGGTCCTTCTTCTTTATATCTTATCTTTTTGTGTGGGTGGGTGGGTGGGGGGCAATGTTGGGATTCCTGTTTAAAAAAAAAAAAAAAAAAAAACTATAAAAACCAACAAAATACAACAAAATATATGTTTGTTTAGGATAGTGTAGTATGTGTGTAGGTTAGTAAGTGTTGTCCTGCATGTGTCTTGTCTCATAATGGTGGGTGGGGGGTTGATGTTTAGATCGTTTCGTTACATGTGTAGAGTAAGTTTAGCTTAGGTTAGTTAGGGACAGTTGTGGGTTAGTAGTAGTCAGGTTAGATTAGTGTAGGTTTATCTTTCCCTTAGTTGCCTCTTTTATTACTTATTGGAAATAACATTTTTGTTAACCCTTTACCTGATGCGTTAGGTGCTACCTTTTCATGGCCTTGACATGAGTGTAGCAGAAAGTTTTAGTATGACATTTGTGTCCTATGCTCGCTATCCCCAGGCTATTGAGGTTTAACATGCCAGCTACCCGTGTGCTAACTTGGTAAGTATCCACCATGTGGGAGAGCCACCATTGGTAGTGTGCATAGATCATCAAGATTTGGGGTTGGTATGTATCCTACTTCACAAAGAGTGCTTCCAGAGTTGATTTTGTAGGTAAATAGATAGGTCGGACAGCATTGTGAAGTTCAGGGAGAGCTTTGTAGATGAGTATTTGTTCACACTCTTGTCTTGTTGCTGTCATTGCTGACCTACATCATGTGTGTACTGCTTGAGCATGACTTTCCTTCATGGTAGTATACGCTGTAAGGGTGATTGATGCAGTGTAATTTGGTTATCATTCCTTTCGTTTTACAGCATAATGTATTGTTTTAGTATTGCAAGGTGCCTACATTTCTCAGCCACCATTAGTTGTCTAGAATAGCTATGGATGGGGCCTCATTCTGTCCAACACAGCATGATTGTGTGTGCTTAGTCCCTACATCAGTTATTTTCCTCAGTCTAGTAAAGCTATGATGCAATCCTGGCCACTGCACAGATGTTTCAGTATACATGAAATCAGGACAGTAGTTTAGAGAATCGACATGGTTGACACACAGCCACTTTGGAGTTATGTACTGCACAGTTGAAGTGTGAAATGACACAGAGACACAATAGGTGTGCAAGTGATATTTATTTTTAGGTGGAGTAGTGCAAAAAGTCCATTAACAATGTTAGGTGAGTCCGTTCTGGTGCATTCTTAAATGGTGATCCTATTTACAGGGTGTGGATGATGCTCCTGACATGCTGGGGTGATGTCACAGACGGTGCAGAGGAACAGGAATTGCCAAATGGTAGGAGAGAAACATTTACAGCCAATGTGGACAAGTTAAACGGTAGATTGCCGAACAGTCATTGAGGGTAGTTGGAGTGAGGCTGGCATGTGTCAAAACGTAGGACCTTGGTCAGAGTAGGGCATGGTGCAGGGACTAGGGCTTCCGGGTACTCTTGCGAGTGAATGTTATCTGTTCCATGTCTTCTTCTTCTGATGTGTGTGTTGCCTGGTGTGTCCTTGTTGTTGTTGGTTTTGAAGGGGCAACACACACCTCAGTGTCAGAAGACATGGAGGCAGACATCCCGGGGGCTGATCCCTGTCCAGTTATGAAGGGCAGTACTGCAGCAAGGAGAGCGTGCTGGTTTTTCAGAATGGCAGCCACATCCCGATGGTAGGCAGCCAGGTCTGCCCTGAGGGGTTCGAGGTTGCATTCGTGCACACGCTGACTGGCTTGCTGTTGGAGTTGTTTGGTCAACTGGATGACAGCTGTGCTGATTGCCTTCTGTGTTACTAAAAGTTCCTCCAACAGCGATGTTCTGGCTTGCATTGCAGCTGCCTGATCAGCAGTTGACAGCATGCACGAACGCACCCCCTCAAGGCTGGCTGCCATAGTTTGCATCCCCACCCGCACCTCCTTGGCCAGCTCCCGCTGGACCCCAACGACTGTTCTTTCGAAGCTGGTGCCAGTGTCGTCAGAGTCCTCAGCTGTGTTGGAGCTGGCAGGTCTTACAATTGGGGTGGCGGGTGGTTCTACTGTGGTGGCTGCTTCTTCTTGGCTCCTCCTTGTTACTGAAGGGGGGGTTTGGAGGCTTTCGAGGACCATGTCAATGGTCTCTTGTGTGAGGTTGATGGTCTCGTCATCCATGTCATCAGGGAACTCATGGACAGGCATATCGGCAGGAGATCCGTGTTCCTCTGCAAAGAAACAGGGTACAATTAGTGTGTCTGTGTTGAGATCATTTAGCACTAAGATACAAGCCTTTGGATGCCTTAACTTTGTACTCTGATTTTGTCTTGGTATCTGCTGTCCATCATAGGGCATTGTTGTAGGCCTATGGCCCACCTGTGTGTCACATATATGATATGGAGCTATCAGACATGCCTGCCAGGTCATCTCTAGTTGTTGATTTGTAATTATTTCGGAATATGCATTTTTTTGTCCTACTCCTCCCTCGGTGTTTCACTATTGTTATGGAGGGACATTTGTTTGGGTGGGCTCTCATTATCCTACATGTGATTCTTGGCTTTCTAGGCAGCAGGATAGCTAATGGTGTGGGGGACTAAGTTTGACCCACTTGTAAATAACTCGGTCACCCAGATATTCTATTTAGCTCAGACAGACTAGCAGTGCCTCTGGTCTCCCACAACAGAGGAATGTTTAGAAGTCCAAGCTCATGACATCTTTGGGACTTCTCAGGGAAGTGGTGGTCACTCAGGTCCTACACATTTCTATCTTTTCCGGTATGTTCCCATACACAAATGACACAGACAGGATTTGTTTGATATGAAGTTTCATTGTACAACTGACTTGTAGGAATTTAAGGTGTGAGCCCCAATAACCAAAACAATACACACAGTTAGAACTGAAATAGTCCGCAGGAGAGTAATACATTGGTACACAGCTATCATGGTGCCTAACAGTTTCTACTCTCCCTCTGCTTGTTCTATATATAGCACTGCATGTTAAGTTTGGAGCTTGGCTGTCTGAATCACAGGGGAGACATCATCCCTCATATCAGAGGAATGGGCTGGGATCTGGTTGTGCATCAGCAGCAAGGCAGGCAGCATCTAGATGTGATTTTCTGTTTGTAAACTCCACCATGCGTGTCTTGGGACGAGGAAGTGAATTTAAAAGACATATGTCATTGTGATGACAAAGTTTCCCTACGCAGGAATGGCAAACCTTAACCCCTACCACATCTATCATCAACGAACCAGACGGTATCCTTGACTGGGGCACAGAGTGAATATGTTCTGGCAAACTCCTGTGCAGAAGTAGGCAGAACAGGGTGATTTGACTAATTGCCAACACCTCAGGAATGACTATTTGCTACGTTAACTGATAGGAAGGGCAATGAGATTCATTTAGTGCAAAGTGCTCTGAGGCACTTAGATGTGAGCAAATGAGTATAAGTACATTCAGGGTAAGATGCACAAAGGCCTCCAGCCTGAGGCTATTGCGCAAAGTATACGTTTCACTTGCCACGCTACACTTTGACTGACTGTGGGTGTTGTGACTGCCCTGCCAGCACACTTGCCTCACAGGCCCTGCACCATACACTTTTTATTCACATTGCATGATCTGTACATGTTAGGTGGCATGAGCTATGTATGTCAATGTTAGGATGTGGTATGGATGTAAACATTGTTGATGTTTGTATCTGATGGGGTCTCATGTGTGTCTTACTGGATTGGCCTGTTTATCGTATGAATGTCCTATTTTTTGGTTAGACTGTGCAGATGTGTTTCATTGACCAGTTGCCTGTGTCCCCTCGTCAATGTTGTTGTCTGAGCAGTATGACATTTGTGATGTAGCATTGTTAGGCAGGCACGTGAGGGACCCTGACGTATGCAGCATGTGTGTGTCGTTAGTGCTGTGTGGCTCCTATTGCTGTTTACTTAGGCTTATGTATGTGTCAGTTATGGACATTCGGCATTTAAGTGTACTGGTACCTTTGTCTTATTTCTAGGAGTAGTTGCAGATGTCATCCTCACCCCCTAATTTAGGAATGTATGTTCCAGGGTGGGGTTCCTGCCATTTGGTACTATAGCTGCCCAGAGATGAGAGGTGTTATTGTCAACTGTGGTGGCAGTTAAGTTGCAGTTGTTGTATTTGCTACTGCATTACAGGTAGGGACCTAGTTGATGGGGAATAGTTTGTGCAAAACAAGTGCCTGGATGTGGATTCAGGGTAGTGTCCTTCCCACCTGTCACTGGTTTCCCTTGGCTCTCTTGTTGTAATTACAGGATGTCCCGTGGGACTGTAGTGGTGGCAGTATTTTGTCGTGCCCCGGCTATGGTCAGTACTGGGCATTCCCCACTGCCGTGCCCCTTTCCCCATGCCACTTCATATATGTGCTAAGTTACATGCATTGTGTAGTAGGTATCCCCCCCCTGCTTACAGTCCCCATTATTGCATTGTAATTCCCCATGCGACTTACCCTGCATGTGCGTAGTGTCGTGGTAGTCTGCGCTGTCCAGTCCTTGTATCCCTGTGACGATCTCCTCCAGGATGACGGCTGCGACCATCTCCTCCATGTGGTCCAGGGCCTCCTGTTGTGCTGGACTCCCCCCTCCAGTCTGCATTGCTGCCTTCCTGTTCCTGGCCATTTTCTCTTTGGTCCTACGTTTACAGTCATGCCAGCGTTTCTCACACTCGGTGACTGTCCGGCGTTCTTCAGCCACACTGTTTATCTTGTCCACAATTTCTTTCCAGATGGCCTCTCTCCTACTGAGTGGCAATTTTGAGGATATGAAAAGTTGGTGCTGGTGTTCCGTCACCTCTTTCACCAGGATTTCCTGCTCCTCTGCACTGAAGCGACACTTTCTTTTTTTCTTTAACATGTCCTGGTTCCTGTATGCTTCCTCCTGGCTGGGTCCTGGTCTGCTCTCATCCTCCTGGGGTCTGTTGGGGCATCTGGGATCCATTTTGGGTCTCCTCTCCTGTAAGTGCAGTTTTCGCGCAAAAATGTTACGCAATAGCGTGAAAAAAACCGGCGTTTTCACGATTGCGCTGTCGTAAATCGACCCACAGTGATTTGCGTCCCTTTTACGTGGGTTTCCCTTACGACAGACCGACGCTGTTTGCGTCACGAAATAATGACTCCCACCTGTTGGTTGCGCCGCCGTACGTCAAAGTATAAATTTGACGCCCGAATGGCGCATCCAAATGGCGTTAGACGGCGCAAATTTTTTGGACGCAAAACTACGATAGCGCAGTTTTGCGTCAAAAAGTATAAATATGGGCCTGAGTAAGTAAATCCTATGATTGTGATTCAAATTTACAAATAACTGAAGGAGGACACAGGTCGACAGTTGAAACCTGACTTAGTAGTGCATAAGAGAGAAGAAAAGATTGATAGGCCCAGAAGCTGAAATGTACGCAATCTACATGGCACATCAGGGCAAGCCAGTTAAGGAATACTTTCTGATGTGGGGAAAAAGAAGCCTGGTGTCAGACACTTAAAAAAAAAAAAAAAAAAGAAAGTGACTAACTCCTCACATTGGGGGTTATTACAACTTTGGAGGAGGTGTTAATCCGTCCCAAAAGTAACGGTAAAGTGACGGATATACCACCAGCCGTATTACGAGTCCATTATATCCTATGGAACTCGTAATACGGCTGATGGTATATCCGTCACTTTTGGGACGGATGAACACCTCCTACAAAGTTGTAATAACCCCCATTGTTTTGTGATAGAGAAGCGGCAGGCATGATGTTTGAGGGGTCAGAGCATGCCCTAACAACCTGAAAAAGGGTTTTTGGTCCACGCTAATTTTGTCCGTAAAAAAAAGAGTGTCTAGCAGCTCTATAGTTTTTATGATCCTCTTTAAGACCCAACTTGTATTTGACTTTGACTGATGCGCATTTAGCTTTATACCAGATTCCTTCAAGCAATTTACAGTTTGTTTTTGCTTCCGTGCAGAATGTCATTAAACCAAGGGGCCGGTGGATGGCTTCTCTATGATGCTTACTAATCACGACAAGGATAAGGAAGTCAAGGGAAGAATGAATCCACCCGTCAATGATAGGGGCATCAAAGTCTGCCATATTGGTCAATATCAAACAGTTATTCTCTCATGTAGAATTCAAAGCAGTCACATTAAGTTTCGACCAACTCCAACCAGTATAGCCAGGGTGAGTTATCCCTGAGCGAAGTACATCTGGCTTGAGAAGGGAAAAAGGGACATCAAAGCAGGAATGTAACTGTGTATGCCTTACATCACATAAAATAATAAATGGAAAAAAAGTGAATTCTATTTATTTCAATATTTGAAAGCCATAACTCCTTGCTATGAGCACAGAATTTGGTAGAAAAACTGGTTAGCAACTGTTGTGATGTCATAAAGGCCTTCCAGGCCTGGTGGTAGGGCCCTAGAAGAGCTCTAAGTGCAGCTCTGGCTTGTTTGCTTTGGTTGAAAGCAGAAAGCAGAAAGGAAGGTAGGGAGGGTGGTGGGGTTTGGATAAGGATAGCAAGCAAGACATTGATTTTTAACATTTGCATCTAGTTTATGCCTAAATGTTTTAGAGTCAAGTTGTGAAGGCCCATTATATGAACCTGTAAATGGAACGCAACCTCAGAATAGATTTGGTTAAGTTAGGTCTTGTCAATTAGTTTTAGCTTAAGACATGGTTTGAATCCTGAGCTCAGATGTCTTGTGCTCTTAATGCCACTGGTCTCAAGCTATACCTCACTGACAAGACTTAAAAGGCTGAAACTGATTGTGAATTGCTTGTGTTTCCATCTAGAGGATACCTCGTCTCACTATTCATAGTGAACTCTTCTTACGGAAGAGGACAAAGACTGATTTTCATATGGGAGGTCTCTGTCTAGAGTAACATAATGAATGAAAATCAATGTACTGGCATGCCACAAATGATAGCTGGCGGCAAAAATTAATTAACGCATTCCTTCCATCACAATGTTGTTTGTTGCAGTTGATGCCTTCAGTGTGACGGATATGCCCCAATATCAATCCTATGCTGATTGTGCCAGAGAACTCAAGCTACATCTCACTGACATGTTATGTTATATTAAATTGATTTGTTATTATGAACCAATCACTCTATAATGAGTATCCTGGTGCTAAAAGCAAAATAAATGTAATTTTAAGAAGGATGAATGTGATTTAGAAGCTGGCCTGGTGGTGTTCTGCGTGGACGATGGCATACCAGTCTAGCTGTCATTCTTGTTATTCTTGTTATTAGCTGCACAAAAGAAATGTCCATAATGTAATCCATTAATGACTGGAGCCATGTGATAGTTTTATGACAGTGTAGAGGAAACAATTGAAAATTCTTCCTTAACATCCATAAAATTCTAAAGCGATGAGTAGAATAGTGTGTCAACCTGATTTTTCAAACTGAGAGTGTCATCACTCAATATGCCTACATTTGTAGGTATTTTGTTTGGGCAACGGGAAGCTTGGTTTTTGGCAAGTAGGATCCAAAACGTTGCCGAAGAAGGCCAAAACTGGTCTGGTTTCTTGTGTTCTGGTCTGGGGGACCAGGCCTGGCAATTGGGGGGTGGACAATGTCCAGAGGAGCAGAACAAAGGCTGATTTAGATTCAGAATGTTATTTTATGAGCACTGTGTGCCTTGAAAAGATGACGATTATTGGCCAGATTCTGTGATAATTATGTTATAGTATGAACCATTTGGCCCCATCTAAAAGGAAAATAATTATTGCAAGGAGAATTCACACACCCCAAACCTCCAAAGTAAAACTACACTTCACACATTCACTGAGATCCAGGGCAAAGACAGAGCCTGATGCCAAGACCCCCGCCAAAAAATGAGACCACCCTGATTGTCATCCTACAGTCCCACTTTGTCACCCTGTCCATACTTATACTGCCCCAGCTCCACTTCCAATGCCCATATGGGCAATGTACCTGTGAGACTAATAGACTGGACTCTGCCATGGACATTCCTCTGCCATCACCCCTCAACATTTCACTACCCCCTCCAATATTGAGCACTTAAATAAACACCATTAAAGCACAAAACAATCTGGAGTCTGTCTGTGATTTCAAAATAGTGTATTAGCAATTACAGTGACAAAATGCTCTTTCAATTGTAATGTCAAAATACCTATGTCACACAGCTCTAGTCCATGAGGAATCTAAGCAGATGTCACACATTGGGACCCACATTTGTGAAATCGTAAGGGAAAGTGACAACTCAGTTACCATACACTGGGCGAAATCGACAGACAGTAGAGAGGTAGTAGTGTTAAAGTACATGTAGTAGGCAGGTCTGTACTCTTACCTGTGTCTCACTGGAAATATTGCTGGATCACTGAGTCCCTGTTGTTCATGTCTTCTTCCTCTGCTTCCTCATCTTCGCTGTCCACAGGCTCCACAGCTGCCACAACACCGCCATCTGGACCATCCTCCTGAAGAAAAGGCACCTGTCGTCGCAAAGCCAAGTTGTGAAGCATACAGCAGGCCACGATGATCTGGCACACCTTCTTTGGTGAGTAGAATAGGGATCCACCTGTCATATGGAGGAACCTGAACCTGGCCTTCAGGAGGCCAAAGATCCGCTCGATCACCCTCCTAGTTCACCCATGGGCCTCATTTAGCGTTCCTCGGCCCTTGTCCTGGGATTCCTCACTGGGGTCAGTAGCCATGACAGGTTGGGGTAACCAGAGTCACCTGCAAATGGTGAGGGACAACTGTTAGACACGCACTAACCTGGAGGGATATCCCCAGACCCAGCCAACCATTCCCACTGACTTGCTTCCAGGTGCTCACCTAATAGCCACACACAGTGCCTCTGGAGTTGACCCATCACATAAGGGATGCTGCTATTCCGCAGGATGTAGGCGTCATGCACTGAGCCAGGGAACATGGCATTCACATGGGAGATGTACTGGTCTGCCAAACATACCATCTGTACATTCATCGAATGATAACTCTTCCGGTTTCTGAACACCTGTTCACTCCTGTGGGGGGGAACAAAAGCCACATGGGTCCCATCAATGGCACCTATGATGTTGGGGATGTGTCCCAGGGCATATAAATCACCTTTCACTGTAGGCAAATCCTCCACCTGAGGAAAAACGATGTAGCTCCGCATGTGTTTCAGAAGGGCAGACAACACTCTGGACAATACGTTGGAAAACATAGGCTGGGACATCCCTGATGCTATTGCCACTGTTGTTTGAAAAGACCCACTTGCAAGGAAGTGGAGCACTGACAGCACCTGCACTTGAGGGGGGATTCCTGTGGGATGGCGGATTGCTGACATCAGGTCTGGCTCCAACTGGGTACACAGTGCCTGGATTGTGGCATGGTCAAGCCTGTATGTGATAATCACATGTCGCTCCTCCATTGTCGACAGGTCCACCAATGGTCGGTACACCGGAGGATGCCGCCATCTCCTCACATGTCCCAGCGGACGGTGCCTATGAAGGACAACAGCGAGCACAGAGTCAAACAACTCAGAGGTACGTACCCACAGTTTACACAGAACAACATTCATACACAAAAGATGGCCTGTATGTGTGTAGAGTCTAGGCCTAGGTTTGTGTGACGCAGTTGAAAATGAAGCCATGTGGGCCCCGGAAATGGCGGCTGCCTGACCTGTAAAGTGGGACAATGGGATGTGAGGTAACTGCACTGACGTTGTACACCGTTGCGGTAGGCGGTCGAAGACCGCGGCACAATGCTGCATTGTTTAACATTGGACCCTATGGGTTTCCAGGAGCCAATGACGATATACGCCGGCGGTGACGGTACGCACCGCCGCAGACGTGACCACCATTTTCTATCTGTTCAATCACTCTATACCTGATCTTCGACAGGAGAGGACCTACACTGCAAGTGCTGCTGTGACCTCGGTCTGGAAGAGACAATGGCTCGAGTTTCTGGGGAAAGGGCCCCTGCCTTCACATCGGAGGAGTTGGAGAAGCTCGTGGATGGGGACCTCCCCCAGTACACGCTACTCTACGGTCCTCCAGACAAACAGGTAAGTACACAGGGAGCATGTTGTATGGGCTATGCCTGTGTGGAGAGGGCTGGATGTAAGAAGGAAGGGGGGAGAGTGCTGCGTGCATGAAAGACGGTAAATGCATGTGCCACATGGCAAGGGTAGGGATGGGGGCCAATCAGTTTGACGGTGCAGTTGGTAATAACTTCTCTTTTTCCCCTGTACATTTCATGTAGGTCAGCGCTCACCAGAAAAAAGATATTTGGCGTGCCATCGCCAAGGATGTCTGGACCCTGGGGGTCTACCACAGACAGAGCACCCACTGCCAGAAAAGATGGGAGGACATATGCCGCTGGAGCAAGAAGACAGTGGAGGCTCAGCTGGGGATGGCTTCCCAATGTGGGAGGGGTGCCCGTCGCACCATGACCCCCCTGATGTTCAGGATCCTGACGGTGGCCTACCTGGAGTTGAATGGGCGCTTGAGGTCTTCACAGCAGCCACAAGGGGGTGAGTACACTCTCATTCTGCTGACTTTGCCCGCAGTGGAGGTGTCTGGGTGGGGGAGGTGGGCTGTGGGTTTCCCTAAGCCAGGGCGAGTTCCGTAGACAAGGCCCCTCCGTAAGGCAGGCCATGTGGCACCCCACCCCACCCCACCCCACCTCTGTAGAGTGCCAAGTATACCTAGTCATGCCCCTGTGTCATCCATGTGTGCAGATGTTGTCCATAGCCTTGTAGGCCATTTCCCAGGAATTGAACAGTGGACCCCAAGAGCGCGGCGTAGTGCAGGGGGCTTCTGTGTCTGTCGTGTCCGCCAACTGTAGCAGTAATGCATGCACTCAACATGTCTTTCTTCTGTCATCCCCCCCTTTTTGTGGTCTCCCTGTTCTTGTGTGCATTAGCATCATCAGGCAGAGGAGCAGTGGCACCGGAGCACGAGGGAGCTGCATCCCACATGGCCCTGGAGGGCGAGACTACAGACTAAAGTTCACCAGTGGGATGGAGGGAGAGGGAAGCTCCACGGCGGGGACAGGAGCTGACAGCAGCGACACGGACTCGTCCTCTAATGGGAGCTCCCTTGTGGTGGCGGCAACATCTGTGCCCCCTGCATCTACAGGTACAGCCGCCATCCCCCCTACCAGCACCGCCCTCCCAGCAGCCCTTCAGCCTTTGCCCCGTGCTCGCTCACCCAGGAGGGTGGGCATCACCTTCACCCCAGGCACCTCAGGCCCTGCCCCAGTCACCCCTGCTGCCCTCAGTGAGGAGGCCATTGACCTCCTCAGGTCCCTCACTGTTTGGCAGTCTAACATTTTGAATGCTATCCAGGGTGTAGAAAGGCAGTTGCAACAAACAAATGCATTCCTGGAGGGCATTCATTCTGGTCAGGCGGCCCTTCAGCGAGCTTTTCAGACTCTGGCCTCCTCACTGCTGGCAGCCATTGTCCCCGTCTCTAGCCTCCCACCTCCAACTTCCTCCACCCAGACCCAATCCCCTGTACCTCAGCCTATCCCAAGCACACCTACAGACCAGCATGTACACACGTCAACACACAAAGGAAGCTCTGGCAAACATAAGCACCACACATCTTACAGGCACTCACGCAAGCATCACACACATGCAGACACACCAACATCTACTGCCTCCACTGTGTCCCCCTCCTCCTCGTCTCCTTCCTCCCTCCCAGTCTCGTCTACACTCACACCTGCATGCACTACCTCTACAGCCACTACGTCCCTCTCCAGCACACCCACCACCACACCCCACTCACGTGCAGTCACCACCCCCACTACCAATCACACGTCCCCTGTGTCCTCTCCCAGTGTGTCTGTGATGCCCCCTCCCAAGATACACAAATGCAGGCACACACCCACCCAACAGCCATCCACCTCATGACAGCCTCCAGCGCATGCACCTTCACCCAAAGTCACCAAACGTACACCTCCTACAGCCACCACCTCTTCCTCCACTCCCAAACCCCCTCCCGCTACCAGTCCCAGTGTGTCAAAAAACTTTTCCTGTCCACCCTTGACCTCTTTCCTACACCTCCCCCACCCCATCCGTCTCCTAGGTCCCGAACTAGCACCTCAACCACAACATCTCCGGGACCAGTGGTGCCTGTAGTCACAGGAATCTGGAGTGCACCGGCCACCAGGGAAGCCAGTGTGGCACGGAGCCACAGCACAGACAGCCCCCCACCTGTGAAGCATCAGAAGTTGGTCAGTGCCCGGCAGGAGAGGGAGAAGACTCCAGCCACCAAAGCCGCTCCCAGGGGTCCCGGTGGGCGTGTGGAGTCAGCTGGGACACCTTCCAAGGTGGGGAAGGGCCACAAGAAACCCGGCAAGTCTGGGAAGAGCAGCATGGCGGAGAAGACCGCCATCATCCCCGATGCCCCAGAGCCCACCCCCAGCACCAGCCCACCTGCCCAGGAGGCCACCGCCAGCACTAGCCCACCTGCCCAGCAGGCCACCGCCAGCACTAGCCCACCTGCCCAGCAGGCCACCGCCAGCACCAGCCCACCTGCCCAGTAGGCCACCGCCAGCACTAGCCCCGCTGGGCCATGAAGGACCGCCACCAAAAGCCCCTCTGGGACATGAAGGACCGCCAGCACAAGCCCCGCTGGGCCATGAAGGACCACCAGCAAAAGCCCTGCTGGGCCATGAAGGACCGCCAGCAAAAGCCCCGCTGGGCCATGAAGGACCACCAGCAGCTGAGACCCTGCAATGGAAACCGCCATCTCAAGCACCACTGAACAGGGCACCGCCATCTCAAGCACCACTGCACGGGGCACCGCCATCTCAAGCACAGCTGAACAGGGCACCGCCAACTCAAGCACCGCTGAACAGGGCACCGCAGTTTCAAGCACCGCTGAACAGGACCCCGCCGTCTCAAGCACCGCTGAACTGGGCACTGGCGTCTCAAGCACTGCTGCACAGGGCACCGCCAACTCAAGCACCGCTGCACAGGGCACCACCAACTCAAGCACCACTGAACAGGGCACCGCCGCGTCAAGCACAGCTGAACAGGGCACCGCCATCTCAAGCACCGCTGAACAGGGCACCGCCGTCTCAAGCACCGCTGAACAGGGCACTGTCATCTCAAGCATCACTGCACAGGGCACCGCCAAATCAAGCACCGCTGCACTGCGCACCACCAACTCAAGCACCGCTGAACAGGGCACCGCCATCTCAAGCACCGCTGAACAAGGCACCACCATCTCAAGCACCCCTGAACATGGCACCGCCATCTCAAGCACCGCTGGCCCATGAGTGGCAAGGGCACTGATGCAACTGAGTCCGTCACGGGGTGAATGGTGCACTCTGGGCACCATGCCCCCTCCAGAACCAGTGGAGACTGTCATCCACTACCTCTGTCCTTAGCAGGATGAAGCACTCTGGGCACCATGCACCTTCCAGAACCAGTGGAGACTGTCATCCACAACCTCTGTCCTTAGCAGGATGAAGGACTCTGGACACCATGCCCCCTCCAGAACAAGTGGAGACTGTCATCCACTAACTCTGTCCTTAGCAGGATGAAGCACTCTTAGCACCATGCCCCCTCCAGAACCAGTGGAGACTGTCATCCACTACCTCTGTCCTTAGCAGGATGAAGCACTCTGGGCACCATGCCCCCTCCAGAACCAGTGGAGACTGTCATCCACTACCTCTGTCCTTAGCAGGATGAAGCATTCTGGGCACCATGCGCCCTCCAGAGCCAGTGGAGACTGTTATCCACTTGTGAGACTGTGGCTTTGCACTCCCCAGGAAATGGCAGTGGGCAACCCACCCACTGTAGAGACTTGTGAGACTGTGGCTTTGCACTCCCCAGGATATGGCAGTGGGCAACCCACCCACTGTAGAGACTTGAGAGACTGCGGCTTTGGACTCCCCAGGATTGAACAATGGGCAAACCACCCACTGTAGAGACTTGAAAGACTGTGGCTTTGCACTCCCCAGGATTGAACAGTGGGCATGTGGCCCCATCGTGGATTTGGCGTCGTGCACTCAAGCGGCTGAGGTGCCCCCCCTTTCCCTCCCCCTGAGGTGCCTGTTTAGTTGCTCTCTGATGCCCCTGCAGTGTTCTCTCCATCATGGTCGGGGATCTTGTGTGGGCCTCACTCATACCGTGTGGTCCCAATGTTCCACTGACTTTCTTAGAGCACTACCTGGACTACTATGCTTGGTATATATTATGTACATGGTGTATATATATATATATTTCTGACTACTTGCTTTTAATATATTACAATGGTTACACTCATTTTCTATTGTCTTTGCATTCTTCCGGGGTGATTGGGGGGTGTAACTGTGATGTATAGATATGCATTAGTGTGTATGTTGTAGTGGATGAGGGTGGGGGTGTTGCGTGTGTGTGTCCCTGTTTTTTGCCCCCCCCTTCCTCTGTGTCGTAGGTGCAGTACTCACCGTGGTCTTCGAAGCCTGCATTCGTGCTCCTGGTAGAGGAACAGGAAGACTATTGCAGGTAGAATTTGGAGTTCCAGGTCCATGGTGTCCTCATTCCTCGTGGGGTGTGTAGAGGTGAGCGTTTTTCCTTCGGGATTCCTGTTTCCGCCGTGTTTTTATCCACGGTGAATCCACCCCGGAAAAGGTGGCGGATTGGCCTGTCATAATAGTGTGGGCAGTACATTGTCTCCCTCCTGTCTGTTGGCGGTGACTGCCGAGCTCTTTGTTTGTACCGCCGTGGCGGTCGGAATGTTAAAGTGGCTGTCTTTGTTGGCGGTTTCCGCCACGGTCGTAATTGCTAATTTTTTACCGCCGGCCTGTTGCCCGTCTTACCGCTGCTTTAACACCGACCGCCAGGGTTGTTATGACCACCAATGTCATTAATCTTTCACCCCATATTAGTTTACAGACATTTTATTGGTCCATATGATTGACGTCTTCAGAGGTAGCAAGTCCTGTATGATTTCATCCTTCTGTAATTCTTTGCACATCTTTTGGTCAGTAGCTCCATTGTCTTCACCGGTTTAAGCGACCTTGTACATTACATTATTATACACTGTTGCATTTTGTCTAATATTTTCTACAAGCAATGTGAATTTTCATGAGAACGGATCCACTATGGTTACATTCAGCTTCTAGTTTTGAAGAAAACAAGAGGTCATGTCCTTTTGCGAGTCAGCACACTGCAAGTTAGGAAAAATACATTTAATATGAGAGCCAAACAGCTAAGCTTTGGCTCATGCTAAATTAAGGGCTACGAGGATTTTAGCACAAATTCAACAACGCAATCATTAATAATTAGTATAAAACGTATTCAGTATAATAATTCATAAACATTTAGTTATTTTATTAGTCTACGTATACATTGACGGCCACTCCCCGTGGTCACATTTCAAGTGCACATTTAAGCAAAAATTCATCACTACAGTTTCTATGTGGCATTATCACACATTAATTCATAAACATTTCATGTTAATATAGATCATATAAGTTACGCTCTCTCAATACTTAACTCAAATTGATTTCAGACCAAGACGCAACAGTAAAGCACAATCAATATGTTATATGCCCATGTCTCCTAAAGATATACAAAACTATGGGAAATTGTATACTTTTTCCAAGAAAAAACGTTTCTTGAAAAACATTGTATGCCAAGCTCTTAGGCATTTTGAACTAGATCCAAAAATGAATGCTTCTGATGTAGAAATTAGAAAAGGTGTAGGCAGGCCCACCTGAAGACGAGGTATCAGAATGTAGTAAGCACATGTCCCCAGTGATCCTGTTCTCCTGAATAAACTTTCTTCAGTTGGTTCACAGACTCATACCTAGGGTCAGATTTAA
Organism: Pleurodeles waltl; assembly: GCF_031143425.1. Taxonomy (NCBI): domain Eukaryota; kingdom Metazoa; phylum Chordata; class Amphibia; order Caudata; family Salamandridae; genus Pleurodeles; species Pleurodeles waltl. The sequence goes on along the minus strand of NC_090444.1, from coordinate 314,762,545 downwards.
GAGCCTCTTGTGTCATAATATTGCCACATTAGCATCATTGTTTTGACGCTAGTGGGGCGATATTATGGCAAAAACGGTTTTACAAAGTGCCACAATGCATGCATTACACCACTGCCTGCGCCAGGCATAATGTATGCAAGGGGGGAGTTCCCCCATTAGGTGGCCCAAAAACAATGGCACTAAGAAATGTAAAATATTTATTTGCTTCATTTTTCTCTGCATTTTTAACTCCTGCGCGGAGTAGGTGTTAAACGGGGTACCCATTTGGTTACAATGGACCCCTATGTACTGTTCAGGGTTGGTGCCAAACTGTTGGCGCTAACCCTGCCCAGTATGTCAATAGTATTGAAAATTCTGATGCCCCCTTCCCTGTGCCATGGTTTGCCATATTTTAAATACAGTGCACACATGGTGGCAGTAGTAGGGCGCTAAATAGTGGAAGGAAAGTGGCACTGCATTGGGTGCAGTGCAGCTTTTCTCAAATCTGTCCCCCAGTTCTTAAATGTCCTTCAGCACTATGGGGGTCATTACGACCTCGGCGGTCTTTTGAAAAGACCACTGAGGCCGCGGGAGACAGAATACCGCCATTGCCGGCGGTATTTCTGTCTCCCTATTATTACATTTCTGCTGGGCCAGCGGACGGTAACAGTGTTACCATCCGCTCGCCCAGCCGAAATGTCACATCAACATTGCAGCCGGCTCGTAATAGAGCCGGCGGCAATGCTGATGTGCATCGGGTGCAGTAGCGCTCGTCACGCATTTCACTGCCCGAAATTCGACAGTGAAATGCGCGACGGGGCTATGCCTGGGGGCCCCTGCACTGCCCATGCCAAGTGCATGGGCAGTGCAGGGGCCCCCAGGTGCACCCCAAGTCCCCTTACCGCCGGGCTTTCCATGGCGGTGTGAACCGCCATGGACAGGCCTGCGGTCGGGGACTCATAATCCCCAGGGCAGCGGTGCTGGCACCGCTGCCCTGGGGATTATGACCGCCAGGCGGAATCCTGGCGGGAATATGGAGGGGCCGGCGGTATGGCAGTGGCAATTCCGCCACGGTCATAATTGCTGGCGGAACACTGCCAGCCTGTTGGCGGTGTTACCGCCAACATACCGCCGGCCGCCAGGGTCATAATGACCCCCAATATATGTCTGGGGTTTTGGAATGGTGGACAATAACATTCATTCTTTGTGAAACCAACAAGTTCAATCCTAATCCAACTACAGGACCTGGCCGTCCACTGTGGACTTGATTTGCCAACAAAGCTGCTTCTAACCCACTCATGATGCCCTTACTTCCAGTTTACTTTAAATCCGACATGTCAACAGCTGCTTCTAAACTCACAAGACCTTCTTTAATTTTCCACTGTTCAAATCTCCAGCAGATCAAGCTGAACTTGAACTGCAAAATCATGCCTCACTACCCACAGATGTTTAATCAAAAAATGGCTTTCCCAGATATAAACAGTCATTAATGAAAAAAATGCAGATAATACATAAATGGAAGACAAAATAATTGTTTCACTACTTTTAATCTAGAGCCTAATATGACGTTTTACAGCTACAGCATTACACATCTTACTTCCTTCAGCCATCAGCCATTTCCTAATTTGTGGATGAGTTGGTGATTTTAAAGAGACATTTTGATAGACTGGTGGTGGAGAAAGTGTGCTCAGCGATTCAGTTTTTCCAGTGATCTACACTTCAGCTTTTAATACAGTGTGATGTAATTCATGTTTTGAGATAATGGTTGACACCAATCATCATACAGAGCCAGTTGCAAACAGCAAATTCAACATGGAGGATAGTCCAGAGTTGTTTTGTATAGCAGGAATTTTCCTCTCACACAAAACGTAAACCAGAACTTTATGAGAATGGAATACGTGGGCCCATTTTCAAGACAACGTGGTGCATAATAGATGATGTGCCACTTTTCTTACGCCCCCTTCTACAGGCACCTAATGACACCATGGTTGCGCCATATTTATAATATGGCACACCATGGTGGCTGTTAGCACAATAACAGCAAAAACATTTTACGCTAATGTGGAGCTTTTCTACACCAGTGTCAAAAATGTTGATGCTAGTGTAGCAAAGTGCAACGAGGCCCATTGCGTTTAATGGGGCATCATTTTAACGCCTGCTCTCAGCAAGCATTAAAAATTATGCCAAAAATTGGCACGGTGAAATCTGTTACATTTCACTGAGCCATTTGTGTGCCCCCCTAGCACTTGAAAACGCCCCTTGCATACATTATGCCTGGCGCAGGCATAATTTAATGCAAGTGGTTACAAAGTGGCGTAATGGCTTTGTAATTATGGAGCAGCAGAAAAGCCACTTTAGCGCCACCCTAGCATAAAACAAAAATGATGATATGGTGGCTCTAAGGTGACTCTAGTGGCTCTTAAATATGTGCCATAGACCTCAACCGAGCACAGCCTAGAAAATCTGCACAGATGCCCGGAACTGATGTCACTTGATAGCCTTAGCAACAATTGTGCCAGTTCTTTCTCTCCTTACTTCAGGTTATCATCTAAAATGTGGGTATGGAAGGATTAATATATTATTGGAATATATTAAAAGGTTCCACTACTATCTAGGCAAATGCACTTATTTCTGGAATTAATTTCTGTTTGACAAAAAAAAGAAGTTCCTAAATTTTCTGAAACTAAAACATACATTTGACCTATGTATTTCATTGATGCATAGTCAATACCACTGAGCCAGACTTTTAATTTAGTGTTCCTCTTTAGTGTAAGTATAGTTTGTAGCCTATACTTTAACTTATAACATACTGGGTCGCAAATGATTATTAAAAACAAACATGATCAGCTTATATATTTTTCATGTATAACTGAGAAGGGCTGCATTTCAGCGATTAACGTATTATGTGTTGGTTATGACTTTGTTTTATGTTTTACATTTTTCATACCTCCCACTTTGAACTTATTGCTGTTAATCCATGCCAACGTATCCCTTAAGAGGTCGGGATGGGGTGAGGGTTACATGTTATATGAAGTAACATGCCATTTAATTGAAAGCAATCAGTAGATAGGGACTGTTTAGCAGGCAGTGAACTTCAGCAGAGGCCAGAAAACTTGGGCCTAGAAAGCAGAAAATCTGACAACACACCAGACTAGATAGACGTTTTTACAACTTTGAAATGAAGCATAAATATTTGGGCCCATATTAATGGAAATTCATGTTATTCAGTGCGAGCTAACGCCATCCCATAGTGCCAGCCGTGCACCATATTTAAATAATGATGCACGATGGCGCTAAGGAATGGCTAGCGTCAAGAAAAACAATGCTAGCCAGTGGGAATGGTGTTACGGGGAATGGCACTAGTGGCTGAGAAATTACATTTGGCTAGTTAGCAGCAAAAGTTCTGCTGCTAATCAGCCTAGAATCATTTTATGACTCACAAGCAGACAAAAAATTTCTTCTGTCTCAGTTTAGACATGAGTCATGCCCACCATCCCAGTGGCCACCAGAGGGGACCAGTATCCCCTGGGCAAGCCCAAAGTATCCAGTGGCAGGCAGGAGGCCCCATGTAAGGGGGCCTCAATGGCACAACACACACATACACAAACACTAACCTGCAACTTACCTGGGATGGGCAGCCCTCCGCCATGTCCCTGTGGTGTGGGTGGTGGTGTTGTTGGGACTTTGGGTGGGCATTTCTGTGCCCATTCCATGGAGTTTAGCCATGGAAATGAGCCTACCTGCACCCTAACACCTAGTCTGACCCAGGTATTAAATAATGGCGCTGAGCACCCATTATATAGGTCTGCCTCCGCATTGCGCATTGTTTCTGCACCTGGAGGTAAATATGGCACTGGGGGGGGGGGGGTCAGCTTTGTGTTTAGGACAGGAACGCCTACCTTGCATCTCATTGACGCAAGGTGGGTTTGCGCTTCCTATTCATGAAGCTAACTCCAATATTTTGACACTAGACGAGTCGAGCGTCAAAATATAAATATGGAGATAGGTTAACACCGTTTTAGCACCAAAATAAATGGTGCTAAAGCAATGCTAATCATCCATAAATATGCGCCTTGATGCAATAGGGAGTACCAGAAATTAGACTATCTTAAAATTTTAAGAAGTTTTATTTTGTAGGTCGCCAACCTATGCATGCTTCAGAGGGTTCCAGAAGAAGATGGTTAAGGGAAGACTGATGATTTTGCAGATGCTACTGGACTCTTATTGTTATCTTCTGTGAAGCATACTAAGAAAAACACTTTTATTTTGATAATCTCCAAGTTTTACCTGCATTTCCTAAATTTTACATATAGTTACATTCTCGCTGTATTGCTTTGGAGCTTCTCTTTATTTAATACATATTGCTCTATTAGAAATTGGTATATTATTTGGGATGAGCAAATACCAACCTCAAGGAATAATCACAACCACTGTCTGGGTGAACCCTCAAAGTTACTAAACTAACCTGAGCTCAACCTCCTGGTACCTGTGGGAAAGAGCAGACAGGCTTTACTGAGAGCGATGTGTAAAGTATTTATGCAGTACCAAAACAGTAATAAATTCAAAATGCAACAGAACCCTTCCCAAAACAAATTAGTATAACATTTAAAAAACAAAATGACACCAAAATGACAAAAACCCAATAATAGGAGCCATAGATATACATTTTTAAAGTTTTAAGTAGGACTAACTCCAAGAAGCATAAAGTGCCAACATTTGTCAATGGTTGAGGTAGACCAGAACCTAGTTAATTGGATGCTGACTGCAATAGAGCAGGTCAGATACACCAACCATGTTGATCCTGGTTAATGATTCTTCCTTTGGACCTTAGTCCATTACGTCCAAATCCACCTCAGACCTCAGGGGGGCACTTCAAGACTCATAGGGTGTCAGGAAAATGCCATCCAGCATGGTCCAGTCCAGATCTAGTGGACGTTGGTCAGCTGGCCAGTCACAAGAAAATGCCTGTTGTAATTTGTTGTGCCCCTGTAGCTTTACAAGAGGCCAACTTTCTCACCCTTGAAGTTCACTTCTTTGCACCGGGTAGTCTTCAATGCTTCTCAAGTTTCAGACAGCAAGTTCAGTCCTCTTCAGATCTTGCACAGGTCCAGGAATGTACTGAAGTGGGTATGTGGAGATGCCACATTCATAACTGGAATGAGTACCAGTGTGGAAATGACTCTTGGGAATGCCCTAACAAATAGGGTGAAAGTTCATGGAGGCAACACTACCTACTTTGGGCATTTTTAAGATGGCAGAATCCCTCAGCAAAAGCAAAACTTGGGCCCTGAGGTTAGGTGTGTGTGGAGTAATATGGTAATCCTAGTGCCCCTCCACAGATAACACACTAACACTAAAACCCAATTTATCAGTTACTGTAACCACAGTAAACCCAGAGATGCAGCACTAGTAGAAGAAAGCAGGTCTTTTCAGGAACTCTTGCGTCATTGGGCACATTAATCAAGGGCACATCTTCTGCCATTGACCCGACCCAGCCCCGCCGACTTCTTGCCACAGGGGACTTTTGCAGCAGAAGCCGCTTCCAGCAACTCTCACGCCATTGGGCTCATTTAACACTGCTGCTCTCTTGCTGCACGGAAGTCACAGCTGCTGTCACTGACCCGACCCAGCCCGCTCAGGACTTCTTGTCCCAGGGGATTTGTGGCATGATCCACTTCCAGGAACTCTTGCCTCATCAGGCGCATATAATACGGCTGCTATCCCACTGCGTGGAATGTGCTGTGACAAAGCCTGGGCCAAGGGCAGACCCATCTATGTCTGTCAGAGTCTGGAAGAGGTTAGGCTGGGCCCCTCTTCTAACGTCTGTTCTATTTCCATCAAAGGTATTGTGCAGAATATGGCCCTGTACTGTTTATTTTACTGTAAAAGCAATTGATTTACTGCCTTTCTTAGTGGCCCATCTGCCTTAGGGTGTATTCAGTGTAAGCAATGGGCAAAAGAAAGGCAACTGAGGGTGGATCTTAAGCGGTAGGAAAGAAGTGCAGGAAAAACTCAAAGAAGTTGTGAGACAGCTGTGTGCTTGACGGTATTGACAATCTTCTGGTGGATTGCGAAGTGATTTTGACTCCATCTGTAGTCATTTCACCCTCCAAGAGCCCTACTCGAAGCCTTGTTTCTCGCTCAGTGACTAAAAAACAGGAAAGCATATCCAAAGTATTTAGCCAAGCAAGGGACCGGGCCCGGTGTAAAGGCAAATCATTAACTTGCAGGTCAAAAATTCCATCTCAGGGGCCTAGAACCAACAACTGTGTTGATGGTATCGACCGCTGATCCCTCTATTCTATGTAGTAATTGCTTATTACCTCTCTAAAGCCTACCCATTAACTCCACATTACAATGCATTTCTGATACCCGGGTTCACAAAGAGAAAGGGGCACTCTATTGCCCATATGGCCAATTCTTTACCCTAAATTGCTTATTTGCAGGGTTGCATTATGCATTAAGGTCTGAAATAGTGGCCCTTAAGACCATGATTGGAGACCTTGTGGGCATTGTAAAGTGTCTTGTTGAGGAAAGGGAGGGGAAATGCTGGGAGGGCACCTCTATGTCCACCAAGGTTAAGGTTCAAACTAGCACTACTTCTGACCCTCTTCCTCCTCCTATGAAACATCCTGTTGTGCATACATGCATCACTCCTGTTGATACAAATATAAGGGTCGCAGCTCGAGTTACCTCTGTGGGGCATCACAGATCTGTGGGTGCGTCTCCTCAAACTGCCTACTATTACCCTCTTAGTAGAGGTTTCAGGACCTCATTCCAGTATCCAGGAATGTCCAACATTTTCATCAGTCATATGACAACAGTACCATCACTCCTACTCCAGGCCGAAGTTTCATGGTTAATGTACCTAAGCTTGATTTGCAGGAGGGGCTGGAGGGGGAGGCCTCATTGACAAATAAGGTGATATATTGGATTTTCCATATTAAAGGGTGTCTTTCAGTGATTAGAAGCACTATCCTGAGACCCAGACGACATAGTTATCTGAACTTCCCTTTTGATGCACAGTTAGCTGATGGTTTAGTGGCTCTGGATTAAAGAACCAATCCACTTGAAGGGTCTGTTATCCAGTTCAAGTATAATTTGACTCATGCCTATTCAGCTCCATCCCAACCTCCTCTTCAAGACGATGACTCTGCTCTAAATAAGATAGATTGACTTTGGCAACTGGATGTGCAGGTTCCCTCAGCTGTGGGAAGCTTTAATGGATTTGTGGGTTCCTCTAACAGTTGTTGTGAAAAGGGATTCTCTCCACTGGTCAACAAGGAGGGTCTTTGTTGCAGAGAGGTGCCTTCCCTTGTTCCGCTTAAGAACCTTCCCCTAGTGATGATTGTAGCTCCCCAGTAGCACGGCTTGATTCTCCTGCTAATCTTTTTCCTTTACCACACCATAAAAGCGTTTAATCCAAAATCAATATTGGTTCATGTAATGTGGCAGGGTTAAAGTCCTAATTGCTGTTGCCCTATTGGAATGTCTTTACAGATAACTATGATAGCTGCAATTTGCAGGAAACATGGATGTCTGAATCAGCTTATAAACCAGGATATGCAATCTATTATCTCACAACCATTTCCAATAAACTGGGGCGTCCATCTGGGGAACTACTAATTCCCCAGATTATGTGAAATGGTTGATCTTTTTATTGTAGCACGAGCTTTTGATGTTACGTTTGAACCCCTCAGTATGAGTGATATGGGGGACTGTTTGGATGAGGATGATTCCTGGCATATACCTAGGTAAGAGCTATCCGCAGTAAAGAAGTGGTCACAGGCTGCCATCCAGCTGAAGGCTATGTCACTCTGACAAGGGGTCTGGGCTGTCAATTGAAGGACAAAGTCCGATGAATAGGGTTCCTGTACATTTAATGGCTCACAGGGGAATAGTCGTATCGACTATATCTTACATTGTTTCTTAGTTGGTGAAATGGTGGTCAGAAATACAACTGACACCAATCATAACCCCCTTTGTCTTAGCTTGGTGTCCCCCTGGGATAGGGTGCAAGACATAATTTGTCCTCGACAAATCACGATAGAGGCTCAGCCCACAAATGATAAACATCACCTATGGTGGAGTAAGGTTGCCATGCCACATTAGTCAAGATTTGTCGTCATGTGTGTCATCAATGGATTTTTGATCAAGGAGGCTTGTGGGTTTTTTAAGGTTCCGGGTATTCATGCTTGTTTCTCCAATTGGTTGGAATTACTTTTCACTGAGCACATATTTGAAACTTTCCCCAAGTCAATCAGTGGTGAGGGGGCCCAGTGGTTTAATTGTGGATGTAGGCAGGTATGAGTGCAACTAGTCCGGGCAATCAAGACCAAACATGTTCCCTGCATTAGATTACTTTGGAGAAGGTACAAGCAGGTACAGACTAATGGCAAGCGGGATTGGGAAGAGGAGAGATGCCAGGCAATTAAGGAAGCATGCAAGCATAAAGATTCCAAAAGTTTTTGTTTTTTTGGTTAGCAATGGTAGCTAGAGGGTGGTTGATCCTTTAGGAAATTATATGCAACCATCTGATTGGTTTCTTCACTTTAATTCACTTTATAATGAGGTCAGTCACCCAAAGAATAGTTTTGTCCCTTTTACTCTTCTCTCAGTTCGACAATAGTAACTTAGGTGATCACTTTGATTTTGATGATATTTGTGATTCTATTAATTTTATAGTACGCTCCAAGGATGCTGGTCCAGATAGCATCCTAGGTGATCTTTTCCTGTATGAGAAAGCTAAATGAGCTCAATATATATTATTGTTATCCAGTGCTATCACAAGAGGAGCAGTGATCCTAGAATCATGGAGGTGTGCAGAGGTTACACCCTCATTCAAGAAAGGCGATAGGACTTTACCGGGTAACTACAGGCTAATAAGCTTTATTGACTCAATACAGAAGGTGTTCTGCCGAACCCTACTTTTGAACATCGAGGATTGGATGAGTGAAAACAATATTTAGTCCCCATATCAGGCTGGCTTCAGACAAAAGACAAGTACAATTGACCAGGTATTTTGTTTTTTGCTCTTTATACTGAAAAATAATTGCGATTAGGAAGGGGAGCCTTTATGCAGCGTTTATAGATTTAAAGTCACCTTTTCACTTGGTTCCCAGAGGTAAGCTCTGGGAAGCGCTACATGACATGGGAATGCTGCCTGAGATTTTAGCTCTGGTTGTTCGCCTCCATGAAGCAAATTATGCTAAAGTGCACTGGGGAGAGCAACGTCAGTTAACATATCCAATTATTGTTAATACGGGTGTACGACAGGGGTGTGTATTGGCCCCAACCCTCTTTTCGCTGTATTTAAACAATGTTGTTCAGTTCCTTTCTTCCCAGCCCTCTGATGCCCCTGTGCTAGGTAAGGATAGAATAGTGACACTTCCATTTGCAGGTGTCATTGAATTGTTTTGAAGATATCCGTGTATTAGAGGGCTTGAGATTAACACAGCAAAAACAAAGTTCATGGCGATCAATCCACATAAGTCATGTAAGGTAAGTCCTTCACTTGGTGAAACTAAACTTGAACATATTAATACCTTTGAATATTTAGGTATCAAGTTGTCGGTTAGAATGTCATGGAAAATGCATATGAATATGATGTCCCTAAAGTTTAAACAAATGGTTGGAGTACTACTAAGGGAGCACCATCTATCCACTAGTGAACCTATGGCTGCTCCCCTTCAGACTTCTGATTTAAAACCGCGAGGCAGGGCCATTTACGGGGCAGAATTTTGGAGGTTTGAGAATCTAAGAGAAGTTGTTAGAATTGAACATATTTTTTGAGAAAGCTTGTGCCTTCTTCCCTTGGACATGGCTCGTAAACCTGTGGTTGACAAACCCAAGCTAAGACCATTGCTGTTTTGGAGGAGAATAATGGCAATATCGGAATTGTCCTCCTATGATAATGCTAATGGTAAGTTTGCTCCTTAGATAGCTCCAACTAGATCCCTTAGATAAGTAGGGTGAAGAAACTACTGACTGATATTGGGCTGGGAAAGGAATGGAATTGTTATCTTCCAGGACCCATGCCTTCTAAAGACAAGGTGAAGTCATGTTACTGGGAGTTGGTAACAATGATGGCTAACAAGTGAATTTTTTAACTTTAAATGTACTAGATTGCTGGAGCCTTATCTCGACTGCATCACTATGCCAAGATATAGAAAGCTTTACATGCAGTTCCAATTTGTCTCTCTTACATTAATTTCCTGATGTGCAGCAGGCAGAATAGACATTTTTCTACCTCACTGTGCCCCAAATGCAAAGCTGGTATGGAATCAATTGCTCATATATTTTTTGCTTGCCCAACTTATGCTCTTCATCGGGTGAAATGGTTGGCCTCAACTTGTAAGCGGCTGGGGACCCATGATCATGCTATAGCACTGAGGATTTTAAAATCGGTCCGCAGTCTATCTATTGCCATTGTAGTCGCTGCGTTCCTTGGGGGGATGTTGTATATTAGAAGAAAGTTACTGAAGGCCCTTTAAAGCAAAAATCTTTTATACTGTTTTTTACTAATATATCTGTGCATTCTATCATCTAAATTCTTTATTTGATGCCTATGATATGTATACTTGAGCTGCATTGTTGCACGTTTCTGTGTTTCACCCAGGGACAGAACACTAGCATAACAAAGCAGGAATTTTTAGCATCCAGATTCCTTGCTTTTCAAGTGTGCCTCCAAAGATGTGTCAAAGACGATTTGATACTCCAGCAGGACTTGACACTGCATTGTCAAAAATCGGCCCACTGTGATTGATGCCTGCTAGGTGTGGGTAGAACAAAAAAGCCCTGCTAAGGTGGCAATTAACCTTTACCTGTGACATGAGAGGCCTGTTTGAAGGTTATTCCGTTCCTAGACCAAACCCCACCGTCATCCTGTCAATGGAACAACAACACCTCCACATAACCGTGCCTTTGTTTTATGAGCAGTTTTGACACCTACTGGCTTGGCAGAAGTAGAAGAGCAAATGTAAATTTAGCCTTCAGGAACTTCAGGCAGGGAAAAGGAAACTTTCTAAAACATACATTTCCTTAATGTTTATTTACAATTTGATTACTTCATTGAATTCGATTTTTACTAAAAATAAAAAATAGTTGTTTGTTTTCTCGTTCCCGAGATACAGTATTAAAAATTTTCATCTGTGCACAGGTTTTCTACATACGATAGCTAGGCCTGCCACAGTGAAAAAATAGCTTCTGAGTGCCAGTGATGTTAACATGTTAACATTCATTTTCTGCATGTTACATTTCCAAACACCATCTACCCTGCCTTGTGGGCACCAAGGCCTACATAAGGGTGACAATAGTTTTTCAAAGAAAGATTCTGTCCTATTGAAAGTATTTATTTTTACAGATTGAATGACAGTTTAAAAGCTGCTTTAGTCAGGTTACAATGGTAGGTCTGAAGCCAAGATGTACTCTGTCATTGTAGCATATGGCACATAGGGTGCTGCGATCCACTACTGACATTTAGCATAGAGGCCCTGGGTATATTTTGCACCCTATACTAGTAACTTAGGGGCACATTTATGGGTGGTTTTTGTCATAGTTACACTGTGCAACATGGTACATGCATCACGCAAACATTAAGTCATATGGTCGATGGTGCAAGGGTGCTTGCATTGGTTCTAGACATCCCAAGGTGTGTCAGCGCAGGTGGGAAAGACATGAATACGCCATATGCTTTAAACACAGCACATTCCTGCCCTTTCCCAGTGAAGCAGTGCAGCACAGCAAAGTGACTTGCTGAGCTGCTCTGGCCGACCTTCCCATAAATATGGGCCTAATTTACTTAATTAAGGATTTATTTTGACAGGTTGAATTACAGTGTTTAAACTTCCACAGTCAGCTTACACAGTCAAGCTGCAACAGTAGACCTGAAGTCATGTTTTACATTGTCACTGTAGTTAATGGAACAAAGGGTGCTGCAGTCCACCTTTTATGCTTAACTTTCAGGCCCTGGTCTCATTTTGTACCATATACTAGAGACTTGCAGGTGAGGTAAATATACCAGTTAGGAGTATGCCAATTTAACCATGTTTAAAGTAGGAGCACAGGCACCTTACCACTGATTGGCAGAATTAAAGTGTACAGAGTTCTAACACAGCAAACATATTTGATTAAACAAAAGGAGAAAAATATGTGTTGACCACACAGAAAAGGTAGAGGTCCTACACTATCATTCCCTTTCATTGTCTATTCCAAAAGCTACCAACCTATTTTTCCACTTATTATTATTAATTCCTCCCGCTTCCGAAGTGAAAATAGTTTTTATTTCTGAATCATGTTTTCTACTATTTATGTAATACTTGACAATGAGCCCTCTTTAAAACTTTCTGTTTTCACCCACAACCCAAGTCCTATGTGTCTATAAATATGTGTGACATTTATTAGGGTGGATTTGAGCTGTTTTTGTTTAGGTGCAGTCAATGCATCCTCATTAGCTACCTTCAAGAACTGGTGTCTATGTTCAATATTACACAGCTGAAAGAAACTGCCTTACAATATAAAGTCGTTTGAGTCTGTAGCCTTAGCTTCTGAAGGGTGGTGGAAAATGACAGTGTCCCTACTTATGTCGCCCAAGAGCAAGGGATGAAATTACCACCTTTACCTAGGGGCAGCTCCTTCGCAATTGGGGGCGGGGGGGGGGGTGAGGAGAGAGGGTAGTAAGTGCGCATTTGTGTTTGGATGTCCTAAGCTGGCCATCCAAACACACATATGCACTTAGGTTTCCCAGCCCAGCTGTGTACACAGCCGGGCTAGAGTAACAGCACAGGCCCCAGGGTTGTGTTTGAGCAGTAGTCCTGGTGCTGCTTTCATGTTAGCTTGAACATGAAAGCAGCACCAGGATTTCTGGGGAGCCTGTTCTGCTATCCTAACAAATGCTGGGACACTAGAACAGTAAAGGAGGACGAGTGAGGTGGCAGGAGAGGATGGTGGCGGTGACGAACGGTAAGTCATTTTAAAATTGTCCCCGCCCTCCTGTCCCTGTCCACATCCCCCATCCAACCCCTTGATATTTGCAGCAGCCACCGCTGCCTTTACCCCCCTTGCCTTGCCCAAAGTGGACCAACTGAGTCTGGATTTTAGTATGTTACTTTCACATCTCTGAGCATTGCTTACCCTTCTTACTGATGGTACTGACGTTCTCTTTATGCACTCAGCACTGGACACTCAGCACAATAAGCTATGTTAACGGCCTCATCATTCTCTGTTTAGCTAGCCATAAACCAAATGCAAGAAACCTATCAGCTGGGCATTGACATCTTATGGTATGACCTTAAAATATATTCTAAATGACCTTTGAGTTGTAGTTGAAGCTGTGTGGGCTTCATTGTTTCCAGGGTGCGCCCAGTAGTTACTTTTCTTTCCTGCTACAGCTAGGATAGAGGGCACTGATGTTCCTGTTTATTGTGTGCATGAATACAGCTATTTAACTGCTTCATATATGTGTGCCTATCCATTTTATAAGTGCACAGGAAAATGGTATTCATAAAATCGGTCTATGAACAAACCTCAAACTGATTTTCTTCAAACTGTCTCTAGTATGCTTTTTTCCAAATGGCTGTATGTCACTTGCAACAAGACCGTTGTCGCAACTCCCTGAAAGGCGGTCGTTTATCTCCACATGCTTTGGATGGTCACACATGTTTTGCTTCTTCAGTGGGTAACTGTTGGGTCTGATGGAGATTTGCTCGGTCACGCTCATGCCCTTACTGATATAAATCGGCACGACGACCTAAGCGTGTCCTTGACATGCAAAGATAATTCAACTCACCCTGTAACCAGCTGTTCACACTTTCATGAGCCTCAAGCTGTTCATGCAGCCTCAATTTGACAAAGGCCATATGTCATCAATGCTTCTCAGGAAAGTTCTTTTGAAGTCGTGTACATTAATTGATTCTTCCATACAAAAGAGCGCATAATGAAGCAAAATTCGTTGCATTAATTATGATCCCTGCATTTCTTACATCTGCAAAATGTTAATCATTTTCTAAAATGAAAATACAGAGTGAATAGACTTTTCCAAGCTATTTATCTAACTATGGAAAAGTTGAACATATTTTGCACCTTTCCATTAAAGGAGCTATAGGAAAATTCCGATTGACATATGTATTATCCTTCTGTCTGTGTTCTATGGTAGGTGGTAACATCTGAAGAAAAAGAGTTATTGTTAGACCTGACGGCCAACGGATGATCTTTCCCCAACTTTGTGCCTGCCCCCTCCATTTTTCTGATATCGTTTTTGCTGGTTTTAGGGCTCAGCACACTTTACCACTGCTGACCAGTGCTAAAGTGATTGTGCTCTTTCTCCTAAACATGGCAACATTGGCTTCTACCCAAATGGCATGTTTAATTTACCTATAAGCCCCTAGTAAAGTGCACTATATATGCCAAGGGCCCGCAAATTAAATGGTATCAGTGGGCCTGCAACATTGATTGTGCCACCCAGTTAAGTAGCCCCTTAACCATGTCTCAGGCCTGCCATTGCAAGGCCTGTGAGTGCTGTTTCACTGCCACTTGAACTTTGCATTTAAAACTACAATCCAAATCTTAAACTCCACTCGCCTTTTATTACATATAAGTCACCCCCCTAGGTAGTCCATTTGGCAGTGAACTATGCAAGTAAAAAGCAGGACATGCACTTGTAAGTTTTACATGTCTTGGTAGTGAAAAACGCCTTAGGGCATTTTTCACTATTGTGAAGCATGCTACTATTGTGAAATGCCCTTCCATACTTTTAAGGGGTCACTTCAAATTTGAAAGGAGTGGCATTCTCATGTTGTTATGGTTGGAATCATAGTGAGAAATCTTACTTATTGGTGAAGTTGGATTTAACATTACTATTTTAAAAATGCCACATTTAGAAAGTAGGCATATCTCTGCACTAACTGCTCTCTGTGCCTTACAGCATTTCCAATCCACGTCTGGTCTGTGCTGGTTGACAGCTCTCCCTTGAACATTCCACCCAAAGAGCCATAAACACAGGACACTTAGCTGAATCTGAATTTATCTGCATACTGATGGGTCTTCCTGGGCAGGAAGAGTAGAGGGGCTCTCACACTTCAAACGCTAGTGGCCTGACCATACACAAGGGACTGATAACCCCCCACTGATCTCCTAGCTGGACTGGGCTCATTTGGGAACTGGGGTACTTTAAAACCACTCTTTGAAAATTGCTCCATTTCCAAGACAGAATTGACTACTGAACCTCTGACCCCACAATTCTGGACTGAGGACATACTATCAGGATCAACAAATGCATCACCTTCAAGCTACTGACTCACACCTACAAGGCATTGCACAACATCCGACTGGCCTACCTCAACCACCGCCTGACTTTCTGCACCCCCACCAGTAACTCTGATTATCCCAACTCGCCCTGGACACCATCCCAAGAACCAGGAAGAGCACAGCTTGAGGCAGATTCTTGTCTTACCTTGCAGCTTGGACCTGTAACATTCTCTCACTCAACCTCAGACAGGCCCACTCGCTGAAGCAGTTCAGGACGGACCTAAAGATCTGACTCTTCGAATGATCAGCACACGCACAACAGTGCCTTGAGACCCCATGGGTGATAAGATGCGCTATACAATATTTGATTGATTGATTGATTGATTGAAGAGGAACTGGATGCTGTAGGAGGGATTGCCACTCTGCCTGTTTCTTTGTTGTGCTGCCGGCTGCTTGCTGTTTCTGTCCTGTGAGTTAAAGGACTGAACTTTGCTTTCTACATCCTGCTTTCCAAGGTTCTCCAAGGGCTAGAACTTAGCTTGCCTCCTGTTTAAAAGACCCAGGGACATCAGAGACTTCATCTGCTAGCACCTGGGCTCTCTTGTTGAGAATCCTGACTTGCCAAGTGGTGCCCAATCAAGTTCCTGGGTCCTTGGGAGTGAGTGCTGGTGTAACAAGGAAGAAACGAATGCATCGAAATCCAGAACAATAACTACGATTTTCACAGCAGGCCTGACCCTACTACAGCTCTTCTGAAGTCCCGCCACAGCGGGAGTCCAGAGTGCCATGTCACTGATGTCTGTGGAACCCAAATCCGAATCCACTGCAGCACCTCTGGCCCCCTGATGTGATTGCGACACCACAAAGTCGATACCTCACGCTGGACCTGCTGGATCCATTGACCCTGCCTTGTCGTAAGGAACCGATGTCTTGCTGCCAACACTGCATCACCTTCCCTGCTGCCACAAGGAATCTGCGCCTTACCACTCCTGCCTTAGCAGTGCCTCACTTCCTCGGTGGCAGTAAGGAACCAACACCACACAAGCTCCAGCGACACCTCATCTCCGTGCAACGTCTTTGCTTCCCCATCATTTTCCATGTTACCCCCATTTTTACTTATGTGTCAGTTTGTTTTTGCCTGTGTCACTGGGATCCTGGTAGCCAGGACCCCAGTGCTCATAGTTTGTGTCCTATATGTGTTCCATGTGTGGTGCCTAACTGTATCACTGAGGCTCTGCTAACCAGGACCTCAGTGTTTATGCTCTCTCTGCTTTTAAAATTGTCACTGCAGGCTAGTGACCATGTTTACCATTTCTGATTGGCACACTGGAACACCCTTATAATTCCCTAGTATATGGTACCTAGGTACCCAGGGCATTGGGATTCTAGGAGATCCCTATGGACTGCATCATATCTTTTGCAACCCATAAGGAGCTCAGACCAATATTACACAGGACTGCCACTGCAGCCTGAGTAAAATAACGTCCACATTATTTCACAGCCATTTTACACTATACCTTAAGTAACTTATAAGTCACCTATCTGTCTAACCCTCACTTAGTGAAGGTTATGTGCAAAGTTACTAACTGTGAGGGCACCCTGGCACTAGCCAAGGTGCCCCCACATTGTTCAGGGCAATTTCCCTGGACTTTGTGAGTGCGGGGACACCATTACACGTGTGAACTACATAGAGGTCAATACCTATATGTAGCTTCACAATGGTAACTCCGAATATGGCCATGTAACATGTCTAAGATCATGGAATTGTCCTCCCATGCCAAATCTGGTATTGGGGTGACAATCCCATGCATCCCCGTGGCTCCAGCATGGGCCCCGGGTACTGTGAAACTAGCTCTCTGGGGTTTTCTCTGCAACTACCTCTGCTGCCAACCCTTAGACAAGTTTCTGCCCTCTTGGGGTTTGGGCAGCCCAGTCCCAGGAAGGCAGAACAAAGGATTTCCTCTGAGAGAGGGTTTTACACCCTCTCCCTTTGGAAATAGGTGTTCGGGCTGGGGAGGAGTAGCCTCCCCCAGCCTCTGGAAATGCTTTGAAGGGCACAGATGGTGCCCTCCTTGCATAAGCCTGTCTACACCAGTTCAGGGATCTCCCAGCCCCTGCTCTGGCGCAAAATTGGACAAGGGAAAGGGGAGCGACCACTCCCCTGTCCATCACCACCCCAGGGATGGTGCCCAGAGCTCCTCCAGTGTGTCCCAGACCCCTGCCATCTTGAATGCAGAGGTGTGAGGGCACATTGAAGGTGTCTTAGTGGCCAGTGCCAGCAGGTGACGTCAGAGACCCCTCCTGATAGGTGCTTACTTGGTTAGGTAACCAATCCTCTTGTGAGGGCTATTTAGGGTCTCTCCTGTAGGTTTCTCTTCAGAAAACGAATGCAAGAGCTCCCCAGAGTTCCTCTGCATCTCTCTCTTCAACTTCTGCCAAGGATCGACCGCTGCCCCTGCTAACGCCGGCACCAAACGTCTGCTTCACCAGTCCTCTGGGTCCCCTCTCATCTTGATGAGCGAGGTCCCTGGAACACAGGAGCTGTATCCTAGTGACCGCGACAGTCCAGTGGTCCTTCTGTCCAACTTTGGTGGAGGTAAGTCCTTGCCTTCCCACGCCAGACAGTAATCCTGTGTACTGCGTGATCTGCAGCTGCTGGGGCTTATGTGCACGTTTGCAAGGAATCCTTCATGCACAGCACAGTCCAGCTCCCCAGAACTCCATCCGGCATTGCTCAAGTCACTGAGTTGACCACCAGCTTCGTTGGACCCTTCTTTGTAGTGTTGAGATGACTGCCATGCTCAGATTTCTTGAATGCCTGTTCAAGTGCTTCTGCGGGTACTGCCTGCTTCTGCATGGGCTCTCTGTGCTGCTGAGCAACCCCTCTGTCTCCTCCTCCAAGGAGTGACCTCCTGGTCCTTCCTGGGCTTGGGCAGCTCCCATTTTCTTCAAATGAGACTCTTGCAGCCAGCAAGGCTTGTTTGCGGTCTTCTGCACGGAAACAAATCTGCATCCTCCAGCATGCCGTGGGACATCGTCTATACAAAGGAGAAGTTCCTGTCACCTTCTGTTGTTGCAGAATCTTCAGCTTCTTCCACCCGAAGGCAGCCCTTTTGCACCTTCATCCGGGGTTTAGTGGGCTCCTGCCCCCCTGGTCACTTGAGTGACTCTTGGACTTGGTCCCCTTCCTTTACAGGTGATCAGGTCCAGGACTCCATCTTCAGTGCTTTGCAGTCAGTTGTTGTCCTTGCAGAATTCCCTATCACAGCTTTAGGGTGTTTCTGGGGTAGCTGGGTAACTTTACTCCTACTTTTCAGGGTCTTGGGGTGGGGTATCTTGGACACCCTTAGTGTTTTCTTACACTCCCAGCGACCCTCTACCCACCACACTAGGCCTAAGAACTGTTTACTTACCTGATTTTGGTTTGGGTGTATATTTTGTGTATTTTACTTACCTCCTAAAGGAGTATATCCTCTGAGATACTTTTGACATATTGTCACTAAAATAAAGTACCTTTATTTTTAGTAACTCGGAGTATTGTGATTCTTATGATATAGTGCTCTATGATAAAAGTGGTGTAGTCGAAGCTTTGCATGTCTCCTAGTTCAGCCTAAGCTGCTCTGCCACAGCTACCTCTATCTGCATAAGCAGTTAGAACACTACTAATCTACTAATAAGGGATAAATGTACCTGGCACAAGGTGTAAGTACCATTAGGTACCCACTATAAGCCAGGCCAGCCTCCTACACAAGGTACTGTACCTGGGGTCCATGGGACTCTGTGAACAGCACGCACTCCCTCACAAGTGGCATCAGACTATTGGAAGTGCCTCCATCAAGATGTTGTGATAGCCCCAGTTGGAGCTTGTTAGAAATAGGGGCTCTGGTTGGCAGAGGTATTCGCCTTTGTCCAAATAGGGACCACAATCCTATTCATGGTAAGTATCACACAATCCAAATTATCCTATGCCCACCCTCTGGTAGTTTGGCACTGAGTCAGGCTTATCTTACAAGGCAATGTGTAAAGTATTTGTGCAATGAACCATGCACTAACACAGTGAAAACACCACAAAAATACACCACACAGGTTTAGAAAAAAATAAGATATTTATCTGATTAAGTTAAGGTTAAAACGATCAAGATTCAATAAGTACAAGCTGAGATATCACTTTTGCGAGTTTAAAAACAGTCTTCGATTTGAAAAATCAACAGTTGTCTCTTGTATGCACAAAGTACCTGGTTTGCATCTAAATTACCACTCACGGAGACCGTAGAGGAGGTGATGCGTGCAAAATTAAGGTGTGCGTCCCATTTTCAGACACAGCACTGAAAATGCATTGTTTCTTTCTATGCTGCAAGCTTTGCGTCGATTTATGGTGTGCAGTCTTGGATCCTCACTGCGATGTGGGGTTCTTTTGACACCCATGGACGATGTGGGGAAAAATCCTGGAAGTGCAGGAAGAAGTCACAGGCGTTGCATCAATCCGGTAGGCGATGCGTCACATTTTTTGTCGCTCAGCAGGTGCGGTGCCAGTTCTTCACTCAGTAAGTCAGTCTGTATCGTTCCGGCTCGACTGTGAGTCAATCCAGTAGGGCCGTGCATTGAATTTCTCTTCGCTCTGGAAGTCGGGCTGCGTCGTTCCGGTTCAGCTGAGTAACAATTTTCTCATCACAGGACAAGCTGTGCCTCATTCTCTGCAGGCTGTGCATCGATTTTCAGCATACAAGGGGTTTCCTTGAAGAGATGAAGTTGTTTTGACCCTGAGACTTCAGAAAACAGGAGGCACGCTCAATCCAAGGCCTTCGAAAGCACTTCTCAGCAAAGTCAGAGGCCAGCAAGGCAGCAGGGCAACAGCAAGACAGCAGTCCTTCACAGCAAAGGAGTACAGGTGAGTCCTTTGGACAGCCAGGCAGTTCCTCTTGACAGGTTGCAGGATATGGTACAGAAGTGTCTGATCTGGTGGGGTAAGGGACCCAGTTTATATACCCAAAAATGCCTTCGACGTAGGGGGGACTTCAAAGACTGGTTTTGAAGTGCAGAAGGCCCCCTTTCAGTACAGTGCTGTCTGCCAGGGTCCCAGTAGGGGTTTGGAATTCTATTGCTTGAGGCCTCTAGCCTCTGTAAGTGTCAAGCCCTCCACCCACCCAGACCAGAAATACCCATTTATTATGCAGATGAGTACAGGTGTGATTGAGTATCCTGTGTTTGTGGTTGTCTGGGTGAAATGCACAAATGAGCCGTCAACCAGGCCAGCCAGATAGAAATAGGAGACAGGCTGTAGGGCACAGATGGATTTTAAGTGCAGAGAAATGCTCACTTTCTAAAAATTGCATTTCTAATATGGTAATATAAAATCCAACTTCACCAATAAGCAAGATTTTGTATTACCAATCTGGCCATGCTAAATATGACTTGGCTATGCTTTTCTGATCAGAATCTACCACTCAAACACTATATAAGGTTAGCCCTAATGTTAGCCTATGAAAGGAGCAGGCCTTACTGTATTGGAAAACTCATTTAGGAGTTTTACACTACGAGGACATGTAAAACACACATGTACATATCCTGCCTTTAACCTACATAGCACCCTGCCCTATGGGTTACCTAGGGCCTACCTTAAGGGTGATTTCTATGTAGAAAAGGGGAGTTTAAGGCTTGGCAAGTATTTTTAAATGTCAAGTCAAAGTGACAGTGAAACTGCACACACAGGCCTCACAACAGCAGGCCTGAGACATGGTAAAGAGGCTACTTGTGTGGGTGGCACAATCAGTGCTGCAGGCCCACTATTAGCATTTAATATGGAGATCCTAAGCACATGTAGTGAACTTTACTAGGGACTTACAAGTAAATTAAATATGCCATTTGAGATTGCACCAATGATACCATGTTTAAGGAAGACAGCATATGCACTTTAGCACTGGTTAGCAGTGGTAAAGTGCACAGGGTCCTAAAACCAGCAAAACCAGTATCAGAAAAGTGGAGGGAGGCAGATAAAAAGTTGGGAGAGGACCACCCTATGGCTGTCAGGTCTAACAGAGCTGCTGTGTTTCTGAGTGCTATACTACATTTAATCTCTAAAAGTTTGTACCTTTACTTGTGAATGTTGGGTTTGTGTTGTTTTGGTCTTGGTTTATTCAGATAAATATTATGGGCCTGATTACAGCATTGGCAATGGAATACTCTGTCACAAATGTGACGGATGTCCGCAGACCGTTTTACAAGTTCCATAGGATATAATGGAACTTGTAATACGGCAGACAGGATATCTGTCATGTTTGTGACAGAGTATCCCATCCGCCAAGGTCTTAATCAGGCCCTATCTCCTGTTGAGTACGTTTTGTGGTGGTTTCACTGTGTTATTGTATGAGCCATTGCACAAATTCTTTACACATTGCCTTCTAAGTTAATCCTGCATTTAATGTGCAGAGCTACCAAGGGGGGAGGAGGGGTTATCTTCGCCATGTAACTCCCATACCCTGACTAGAGTGAGAGTCCCTACTTGGACAGAGTGCAAACCGCTGCCAACTAGAGACCCCATTTAATAGTTATATTTTTATCTGGGGAAAAAATGTGAAAATCCCAAGGACTTTATTTGCATTTTTATAACATTATAATTAATACATTGCTGCACGTTCTTAAATTACTGTGTTCAGCAAAATGTTAGACTAATAATTTTTATACCTTTTTAAAACAGTGAACCCTGTTAAAAAATTAAATTAAGAAACGTAGCATTAAAATGTGTGATTTGGTGACAACAACAACTGGAAATCTGTTATGATGTTCGGCAATACATTGAAAGCTTTTTTTCAGATCAAATTATACTTATAGCTGAGATTATACACACTACATTTCTAGAATTTATAATTAACACGTCTAACTCAAAACAAGTCTACAATTTTGTGAAGGTGATATCATTATTGAAACAACTTATGAAGTTTGATCGTGAAATGGCCAGTTTAACACAACACAAGTGAAAATCAATTTAGCATCACTGGCTAATTGCTAATCTGTTTTATGTCCACATCATGGAGGGGTCTAATGGGACACCTCGTTCATGTGATTCTAGATTATTTTGTCACCAGTCTTGTACACCAATGCATTTCACATTGTAGTCCTTTGTAGTACATGATTCTGATGACTGTACCAACTTAATATGATCCACCTTCCAGATTTTCAATACTAGAACCATACTGGAATCACACTGTGAATGATGATGAATCAGGCAGTTTAGGCAAGCATGAACATGGTGGTACTGTATCACTGCAATGCACTTCACCATGACCAGTATATACATGTTCCATTTATGTACATATGTACATATGTGCAAAAGAAGTTGCGGTGGGATGCGTGGTGACGGTAATCTATTTATGGTGGGGTAGCAATGGGTAACAATATAGAACAGCTAGGAGAGCCACAAACGATGTGTCACAGAGATGGATTTATATGTGATTGAAATTAGAATGTGCAGACGACATGGTAATAGGAGAGAAGAAGAAGGTAATAAAGGTTCCCTAGGCTTGCCATCTGCAGGAGTAAAGGGCCTAGGGGTTGGACAACAAGTGTGAATGAATCTCTTCAAATGGAGCTGGAAAAGTTATTTTACAAAATGGCAGTGAGTTGCTTAAATGTAAAGGAGGATCTTTAGCTTCTTTCTGAAGTTGGAGCCTTGTGATCCTGGAGGACGATAGAATTTGAGATCCTTTGAGCTTACCAGTCAATGCCTTGCATCTGAACTTATCCATCCTTGACTACTTGGATTCAAACATTACAAAGCTGTCGCTACAAGTCTTGTCATGTCTAGATGACACCTTCGGGAGTGGTCATCCTGATAAACTTGGGTGTATCCTCACCCCTCTGTGAGTGTTGAGAGATGCTCCTCTCTGTAACACTCACACTGGATGTGTCATTTATGACCTGCAAACGGAAATAAAAACGGTGTACAATTAATTTAGAGCTATACCTAAGCAATAAATGGACTTCTCATGAGCCTCTGTCACATTGGAAAACATTTAGTGGGATCACATTTAACTCCTCTGCCAAAGACTGTCCAAGTTCACATAAAGCTGACTTGCAGTTACATTGTTTGTTACCACTGGTGGTACTGTAAGAACCCTTTACACAGTATTGATTAGTCGTTACTTAGCGTCTAAGTTTCCTCAGTGGTTTAAAAAGGAGGCTTAATTCACTCCTGAGACCATTTGTCCAAGAGCCGCCCACAAAGTTATTTTCAGACATTTGGGACCATATTGAACTTAAAATGATGGAGCGCAATGCTGCGCCAAAATTGGCAGTGCTGTGCGCTGTCATTTTCGCAACACTGGGATGCACTGTATTTAATTAAATGTGTCGTCCCCTGTGCTGGAGCTAAATTGAGCTGTCTAGCACCAACTGAGTCATCCTTGCACCATGGTGCAAGGATGTCTGCGTTGAGGTGTTTGATTGTTTATTTGTCGGAAGGTGTCCCATCCTGCACATAAACAATCACAATTGCGATTTGGCACTTCTGTGTGCCAAAGTGTCATTTTGAAATGATTGCTTATGTGCAGGAAGTCAGCAGTGTCATACAATCCAGTTACTGAAAAGTCATTGTCTACCACAGGAGAAGGAAAAAGTAGCCAATATACAGAGTTGTACTCTGTGTGTCAGACTCTAAAGCAAAAGCTGTCTAAGACATGTCATTTTTACACTGATTCTTGGTTCATTGCCAATGGATTAGCTGTTTGGCTTTCCTCATGGCATGCACATCACTGGTTCATTCATTTAAAGGAGGTGAGGAGCAAAGAGTTGTGGCAGAAAATTTGGAAAATGTGAAAACAGAGCAAAGCCATAGATGTTCATTGTCCCATTGAGTCACTAGAACGCTGGTTCAATTCTCTTGCAACTTCAAAGACAAAATGTCAGAGGCAGAAGTGTCAACCGAGAATTCTGACTTGGTGGGGATGGATAAGTGGGCTCACCAGAAATGTGGACACCTGGGAGAAAAAGCCACTTACAGGTGGGCAGAGATTAGAGGGATGCACATTCGCCTAGATTTGATAAAAACTGTAATTTTGCAATGTCCTATTTGTCAGCAAACACAACAGGGATCAGTCCCACAAACAGTCAAAGTTCAGTTGAGGAGAGGAAAGTTACCAGGACAGATATGGCAAATGGATTACAGTGGACCACTACCGATTAGTCACGGGTGTCAATACGCCTGTACTGTAGTGGCCCATTATTCTGGATACTTGATTGCTGTCCCTTGCAAATGTGCTACTCTGCACAATATAATCAGAACTCTGGGCTTGTTAATGTTATACTATGGAGTACCACTCCAGATCCAGAGTGACAATGGGTCACACTCCAAAGGCAAATTGGTACAGGACCATTGTTCTCAGCACAATATTGAGTGGATATATCACATTCCTTATTATCCACAGCCCTCAGGAATGATTGAGAGAATGAATGGTTTACTGAAAGCTCAATTGCGAAGATTATCTGATGGAACTTTGAAAAACTGGAGAGAGCATTTAAATGAAGCCCTCCAGATTCTGAACAATAGACCATTAACAAATGCTGAAACACCTTTGATGCAAATGTTAACTCCAGCTTTGCAAATACAATCACATGTGGCCACCAATACAATCACATACTGGGAAATAAAACCTGGAGCGTTAGCTCCTTACAGAGCCACACCTGAATCTGCAGGTCTTGACTTACATGCTTCACAAGCTTACAGAATAAAACCCCTAGACATGGCATTGTGTGAAACAAGTGTTGGAGTACAGATTTGCCCAGAGCATTTTGGATTGATTGCTCCCAGATCTGGGTTGGCCCTTAAAGGTATTCAGGTTTTAAGGGGAGTGATTGATGCAGATTTCTCCATGAGAAATCAAAGTTATTCTGTTAAATGGTGGAGAAGTTGACTTATTCATACAGATTAGAGACAGAATTGCCCACCTTGTCATAAGTGCAATGTATGGAGGTTTGGTAAGGAAGGTGACTGCCCCAGCCCTTCTGACAGTGCAAGGAAAGGGAAGTGCAGCAGATCAAAACCTCAGTGCTAAGGTGTGGTTAAATCCCTAAATGGCCCTCCAGAACCTGCAGAAATTATAGCAAAGGGCCCCAATAACATTCTGCTGATTATAAAACAAGGAAAGGAAAAAGGAGAGCATATTTCAGATGACAACTGTTATTTGCAAGAAAAGTCATACTTGTTTCTTTTGCAGATCTTACTATGACTTGCCACTGACCATGAGTGTGCTGTGTGGTCTCCCTTCAGGCGTTTGTGTAGGGCGTCGGGGGAGGGACCGTACCCAAAACCTGACCTGATTGATAACCTTTGTGCAACGCTCCTGCTGCTTTTAAAGTATAAAACCTATGAATCTATTTAGCGCTAATTCTGCTTCACTGATTCTAGTTCTACATGGGAACAATACAGAGTACCATGGATGTTCTGTCAACTTGTTTGATTACATTCCTCCACTGGAACTAACCCATGTCTTGTTATCATCTGATGACTGCTGCCAGTCTCATTAAGCAAAATTGCTGGCTGTTTTCGTGTGGAAACCTGACTTTCGCTTATATTCCAGCAAACCTTTCAGGTGGACCGTGAACCTTTACATGATTACAACTCATGATGTTTTCATCTAATTCTACATCAACTTGCTATCGTAGAGACACTATCCAGTCAGTTATTATCCCAATCAGAATATATATAAGTTTCAGTCTTCTCATTGTAGGGTTCTAAGATCAATATGTTAATCCTCTTCCATTGCTTTCTAGTGATTGCTTTTATTATTGCATTATGTTGCTGTATACAATGCAAACCAAATTTGCTTATGATGTTTTCTTTTTATTTTTAAATAAGAGAAAAGTACACAAAGTCATTGGTCAGAGGGTGGAAATGTATTTAAAATAGGCATGTTTGACCACTGACTTGTGTTGCACCACTATGCATATTAGTTATTCAGTGTTCACCAGTTGCAGATTACATTTTGTATTCAGTTTAGCTGCCTATTGGCTTTATCGTGGCATTAGATATTGCAGTTGAGACATCACAGTTGAGCTGTGTTTTTCCACATTGTAATCTAACCTTGTTTCTTTGTATTTCTTCCTCACCGAACACGAACAGTTCATAAGAGAGCACATATTTTTTGTTTTCTTCAGTGCAGGGAGCAGGTCGACCTTGGAAAGGGAGCCTTGAAAGACTGCCCAGTTTTCAATGTTTTTCTTCCAACTCTGGCGTACGGTAGCCAGCATGTTTGAATATTTCCATCTGAGAGGGGAGGGCATTTTAGAAGGTTCTTTATATGGTTGTTTAAGCTATAAAAGAGGAGGCCCTGCTCAGTAGCTAGGGAATTTCCAAGACCTCAGTCAGGATTGGATGTCAAATGCCTGACACTTGTCCCATGAGGGTGGATATCTCTTTCTCGCAGTTGAATGGGGTCATCTTCTTGCTGGCAAGAGAAAGATGAAGAGCTTGGCAGGCCCTAAGGTGATGAATTTTTACTTTATCCTTTGCTTTGCAATTATGCTATAATATAATCACATATATTTGATGTGTACATTGCAGTTGAGAGTCATCTTAAAATATTTTCCTTTCATTGCTGTGACTATTTTTAAACGTGTGCCTTCGACCTACTAATCTCTTTTTAGGAACCTCGTGGTGAAGTAATAATAAATGTCTTCTTTGAACTTAGAAGTGCATTCCAAAGATTTTTGTCAGCTCAGTCATTTATGAAAGCAAAACACTATGCATGCTGCAGAATGCACCACACATAGAAAAAGCAAAAAACAAGGAGGAATAAAAGTATTCCTCCTCGTTTTGCCTTGCTAATGTCACTCTTGGGGTAGCATTAGATTTTTGCACTGCTTCAGGTTTACGAAAACACGTAAATCTGGGGCAGTGTCAAAATGCAACGGGTGTTGCTGTGGCACACTCACAGCAACACCCATTGCACACCGCTTCCATGCAAAGTGCTTCATGTGAGGGGGCCGTATTTACAAGGTGGCATTATGCCACAAAAAGTGTCTTAACACCATCTTGTAAATATGGCACAGGGCATAGCACTACCAGACCGTCACATATTGTGACGCTCCGGTTGCACTAGGGTCTCATAAATATGCCACCTAATACAGAATTTGCAAGACCTAACTGCAATGACTAACTTTGGAAAATGTCAACACCCAAGTGTAAATGATGAAAAACTGGAGTACCTGAAAATATGTTGTCATCAAAACTGTTTTGTTTTTCATTTGTGAAAAATGTAATGAATCACTAGTCACTGAGATAACAGAGTATTGCAACAGTAAACTAATTTGCACAGAAAAGTAGGGTGGTTGTTTACAATTGGACGGCTTCCAGTAACGAAGCAATGGGAAATTAGAAAGAGCTAATAAAGAAGATATGAAACATTCATAACAAGTTTATTTCATCATAATAAAGAAGGCATAATACTCATTAAAGACTGGATTCAGTGGACAGTATCATACAAATTATTCATAATTGTTAGATTGCAGTAATCACTTTTATGTGACAATCCTCCACAGAGCTCTCTTCATCCAGATGGCATAATTGTCTCCATAAAAGGCAATTTTGGGGATTAAATCAGCTCATTTTCAAATGTTAATAAACAAATTGTACTTATGGATTCTGCCTTCGATCACTGATTATTTATATTTTTAAAAACCTGTGTCAGTGTTGTTAGCATCTTATTTTTTTCCATGAATACTTGAATTAACTGAGCACGTTTGGCCCATTTCACTAACAGCATTTTGGAGGATGCAAAGAATTGCTCCACTAATACCATTTTCATACTAAAATATGTAGGTGCATATTTAAGAATAGTGGGGCTGCACCCAGTGCAGCACCACTGTTCTTGCACCCCTTAGCGTCCCCTAACGCCTCCATGTGTGTGGCATATTTAAAACACAGTGCACCATGGCGGTAGTTAGGGGACTAGCATCTTAATTTTTTACACTAGTCAGGCGCCTAGCAGGATTAGCGTAAAAAAGTCTGACGCTAATCCTGCAAAGCACTCAGAGGCCCATTGTAAGCAATGGAAGCCTCCTTTTAATGCCTGCTCTGAGCAGGTGTTAAAAAGTGCCAAAAATGACGCAAGGAAATCTCTTAGAATTATTTGCACCATTTCTTGCCCCCCCTAGCAGGGGAACACCCCCTTTGCATACATTATGCCTGGCACAGGCATAATGTGGCACAAAGGGTTACAAAGTGGTGCAATGCATGCTCTATGCCACTTTGTAAATATGGCCCATCGTTTTTGGCCTGCTAATGCAACATTAGTGTAAAAAATGAGACTGATGTGGGTTTGGAATGATGGTAGGGGATCTTGAATATGACCCATAGTTCCCAAACCTGCTTGTTGAGAACTATCCATTGCACATGGAAAAGGCCATACTATGTTGAGGATTGGCTGCCCATGGGCTGGATTCGTCATCCCTGGCCAACCCATTGCTGCGCTTAGGTAAAGACTGTGCATGACGGGGGCTGACTTTCCATGGGCTGGGTGAGTGTGTGGGTTGGGTGCCAGGCCTGGCCAAATATCAAACAGTAAGGAAATGGCAGCCTGAGGCTGTTTGGATGCAGACCCTGGCCAAATTTCAGGCCCTGCTGCCAATCCCCACTGCACACAGCTAAAGATCATGCACAATGAGATGTTGGCTCCCCATGGATTCAGTGAGTCTAGAAAGGTTGGACACAGGGTCTGGCTAAGCTAACCCCTTCCTGTGCATGGCCACAGAGTGTGCAGTGAGGGCTCGCCACTCACAGGGGATTTCTCAGAAGGGGTCAAGTGATGGATGGCTATGTTGGGTATGGGGGATTGTATGCATTGCATTTTCTCAGTTTTTAAAACTGTCCCCAACATCTTCAGTTTGGATAACTGGGGTTGGCACTTACTTAGGAGAGGTGTGTGGAGTGGGGTATCATTTTTTTCCCTGGCATATGATTAGGTACTGTGGTACTTCTGCATATCCAGAAGGGAGTTACTTTAAAAACTATTGACGAAACAGGAATTGTGCCAGAACTGTGTGAATATCATAGTATAAAATCAATTATAAAAACGATTCAAATGGAAATAACATGCATAATATTGAGATTGGTGTAGCTCTGCCAAGATCTTTTGTGATGATAGTGTTCTGCACACTTTCAGTTAGAACTAGATACATTTCTTTGTATTATTTAGGAGGATTGTGTGCTGTGAAATGCTGTCCACCTTGTATGAACATACCAGACATGTCAAAGTGAATGCTATGTTGTCTATGCAACTAAGGTCATAATCTTGAAGAAATGATGGGACAACTTATTAACATGCTTCTGGTACTTCATAATCTCAGGACAAAATTGGTTCACCACTGGCACTTTTGCCTTTGAGAAATGTTGGAATAGATATAGGCAAGTCGGGGGAAGGGATTTATCAATTTGTCCAATGTTTATGTAATTGAATTGAGAGAGTTATCCCAGTGATTGTACCCATATTCTTTCCCCTGCAATGCAAAATCACGACACCAGGATGCTCACAATTTGAAATGCCTTCCACCATAGGCAATACGTAGTTGATGCAATTGTATCCCGCTGTGGGCAAAATCATGCCCCCTTTGGGAAACCTTAAATCATGGTCAATGCCACAAAATGTAACATTGTCCCAAGCCAAAAGGACAAAGAATTGGCAGAATACTGATACAAGTCATGATGCTGCTATCTTAGTGAACACACGGAAGGAGCCTGCAGGTGAATGAAAAGTGTTCTGGGAGGATTTGTAATTTGAAAAGGAAAAAGTATTTTCTAAATTGTTATTGGAAAATAGGGAGTGCCTGGTATGGAGTTTGCTTAGATTGGATTAAAATCCTTAGCAGAACATTAGACAGGTGCAAACTGTAATATCTGAAGCCTTCTGTGCAGCACGCTATGCTTGGTGCTTTTGAACTGGGGATGATTTGTAACCTGGTCTTTATTGCCTAGGATATTGATGCCCAGTAGTGGGGTAGTATTCAATGTTGTTTGAATATAAGGTATTATCTCCAGTTTACTACAAGCTTTTCAATTCATGTAGAACTGCCAGTGCTTAATTTGAACCAATGGTTGCTGGTGGGGAAGCCCCACTTATTTTTGGGGACCAGCACATATTTTTCAGCATCTGATTTTTACAGAGGGTGGGTGGGGGAACGCCCAAATTGGAAAGACAGAGGAAAATAAAAATGGAACAAAAACACTACAAAAGAGAAAGCAGGAACCCGCAGGAGTTATATAAATGGGTAAGGAGGCCTGTAAGTGAATTAAAGAGGCATGAGGTGGATTTAAGAATACAAACCTTAGTATTAGGTGGGCTGATATTTAGCTTAACAGCAAGCGGGATTCTGAACAGATCGTTGGGCACCAGCACTCATTCTTTTACATATTAAACACTGAGGAATGCAGTGTAATGATGTGTTTAATTACATATTCATGGTTAAAGTTGGAAAATTAAATATAGGTTGTGAAAAGGGTGAGGAAATGTTACATTTAGTTAGAATATGACATAAGAGAAGCAAAGAGAATGGATTCAATCAACATTAATTTTTGTACACTTACCTGAACTGTTTTTCAAGTGTACGTCTCCTATCAAGGTGCAGGGCTAAATGTGGTATTACATTGTATTATTTTGACATGACAGAAAAAGCTGCAACAATTATTTTTTTAATATTCTTATACTAATTCAAGGTAGATAGGTACAGCGAGGTACTTTTAGAGGGATTTGTCTGTTTGAAAACTTGAAATGAAGTAAGGAAATAGAGCAACGGACTTAAGATGGGATACCCAGCATTCTACAAAATCAGCTTGTTTGGAGTTGGATGTCAAGCAGCTATAAAGTGTCGGTGGTCTGACCGCCACATTACGACTGTGGCGGTTGGACCGCCAGCACCGCCAGTTTCCGTCCACAGGAAGGGCTGGTGGTGCTGGTGTCCTATTCCGTTGCGGCAGTGCTGCATGCAGCGCTGCCCTGGGGATTTCCACCACCCTCTCTGCCAGCTTTTACATGCTGGTAGCATCACCATATAAAGGCTGGTGGAAACGGGGTGCAGATGGCCCCAGGGGGGTCCTGCACTGCCCATGCTCTTGGCATGGGCAGTGCAGGGATTCCCATGGCCAGTCCTGTTGCGCAATTTACTGTCTTCAGTGCGGGTGCACTCTACGCACCACAATATTGCTGCCAGCTCGATTATGAGCCGGCATCAATGTTGTAGACAACTCCTCGCTGGGCCAGCGGGCAGAAATACCATTTTTGCCTGCCGACCCAGTGAGGAACTCGTAATGAGGCCTGCAGGAAGGCAGCTGCACTAGCGGCAACCTGACCTCAGGAGTTTGGCAGATGGCCTTCTCCCTCAGCCAAACTCAAAATGACCCCATAGTCTCAAAAAAAGGGAAACGGGCTTCACCATCTTGGATTCAAGCAGATAGGGGCTCTGTGGGATTGTTTTCTGTCAGGCACACAAGGAAAGCAATGAGGATTACTTCTGAGAGCTTTTAACCTACTGGTTACTCAGGGGCCAGGAGTCATCCCCACCCACAATATAGTGTCAAACATAAATGTGGCATCTACACTACCCTCATCAGAACAGTACTGGACCTTAGAAAGATGGAAAGAGGTCTACACCTCTTGCCTGAGACCTACAAAGGGCCCTGAAGGTCTGGCACTGTTTTCCCTCTTGGAACAAAAACAAATAAGTGGACTCCAAGGTGTTTAAGGCTAATCTGTTCAACCTACTGGAACACAAAAAGTTGCAAGGGGTATTTACTGCAAATGCCTCTGCTGGAGTGAATCCTGATCCACAAATGCTGTTCCTGAGATCATGTAACTCTGTGCTGTATCAAAGTGTACTTCTCTGACAGCCTTAGGGTGGTTTTCCCCTAAAATGTTTGCTTGTCTGCCTCACCTTTTTGCTGTTTTTCTTTTTTGTTGGCCTTAGGACTCTGAGCAGTTTACCTCTGCTGTCCAGTGCTAAAGTGCATGTGCTCACTCCCTAAAACATGGTTTAATTGATATATAGCATATTTAATTTACTAATAAGTCCGTAGTAAAGTGTGCGACAAGTACCCAGGGCCTATAAATGAAATGCTACTAGCTGGTATCACGCACTCACCTGGTTCTAAACATCAGGGACGACACTCGACCCAATGCTAGGCCCCCACTTCCCAATCTAGATGAAGTTGGGTCCAGTGCTAGAACTCCTAGTATTGACTGACTTCAAGCAGGGGGGAGAGGAGAAGTCAAATAAGAACAAATAAGAAACCCTGCAATCCAAATTCTGCTCCACAACAGCAGTACTGCCTTCTGACTCTATTAGTGCTGGGTGTTGCGAGTTAGTACTTCTGGTTATCATGAAAGCAACATTAAATGAGAACAAGAAGAGGTAATTACCAACAGTGCACAGATTCACCACACAGTTTACAATGCAATACTTTTGATATTTCAACTTACAGGTTTCCTAAACACTTCTAGCATGGGAACAGATTATTCAGATACTGTATAGAAATCTTCTGGAACATTTCCCACTCCAATAGAAACTCAGAACATTGACTGGAGTTAATGCCACTCTAACCATAGTACATGTTAAATACAATGTTTGAGTTATCAATACTGCCACAGTTAAATTATGTACATTGGTTGACACTTGAAAGCACAACAACATGAGAACAACAAGATTGCATTGAGACACACGGTTGGATTTGCTGAGATTTTCAAGGTTGCATTAGGAACATGGATTAGAGTGAGAGACACTCCCAAAGAATCTAGATACATGATTAACACTCAAACACAGATTGAAGTCATGGGAACTCCCAAGATATACTAGAAGTCTGAATAACTGTCAGTTCCAGGTTGAAGCTTTTAACACTCCCAAGGTATACCAGAAAACAATATAACATTTAGTTCAAGAATTAGAAGGACAAGCTGATTCAGGAGACAGTCTCTAGTCCATGTGCAACAGTCCAGGAAACTAAGATTGAGCAAAATATACAATGACGAAACTCTGCATCCTCCAGCACGCCGTGGGACATCCTCTGTGCAAAGGAGAAGTTCCTGGCACCTTCCGTTGTTGCAGAATCTTCAGCTTCTTCCACCCAGAGGCATCCCTTTTGCACCTTCATCCAGGGTTTAGTGGGCTCCTGCCCCTCTGGACCCTTGCATGACTCTTGGACTTGGTCCCCTTCCTTTACAGGTCCTCATGTCCAGAAATCCATCTTCAGTGCTTTGCAGTCAGTTTTTGCCTTTGCATAATCCCCTATCACGACTTTAGTGTGCTTCTGGGGTAGTACGGTAACTTTACTCCTACTTTTCAGGGTCTTGGGGTGGGGTATCTTTGACACCCTTAGTGTTTTCCTGCATTCCAAGTGACCCTCTACACACCACACTAGGCCTGGGGTCCATTTGTTGTTCACATTCCACTTTTGGAGTATATGGTTTGTGTTGCACCTAGGCCTATTGTGTCCTATTGCATCCTATTGTATTCTACAGTGTTTGCACTACTTTTCTGTTTACCTACCTGATTTTGGTTTGTGTGTATACTTTGTGTATATTACTTACCTCCTAAGGGAGTATATCCTCTGAGATACTTTTGGCATATTGTCACTAAAACAAAGTACCTTTATTTTTAGTAACTCTGAGTATTGTGTTTTCTTGTGATATATTACTAAGTGACATAAGTGGCATAGTTGGAGCTTTGCAGGTCTCCTAGTTCTGCCTAAGCTGCTCTGCTATAGCTACCTCTATCAGCCTAGGCTACTAGAACACCTCTAATCTACTATTGAGGGATACCTGGACCTGGCACAAGGTGTAAGTACCACAAGGTACCCATTATAAGCCAGGCCAGCCTCCTACACCCAGCCAAAGGAATGTCATGTGACAAGGTAAGAAGAAACTCCCTATACTGCAAAGGGATGACCAATCTCCTGCCAGCTCCAGGTTTAGGGTCCCTTGACTCAGTATACAGGAGGTTGTCTTCCCAATACACCTTATGGCTATCACTGACTTTCCCATTCTCCATTCTGCTGTTTGACAGCTTGCTGTCTCAACCCCTCTAGTCTGGCACAGGTCTGATGTGCCACACTCAGCTGTTCCCTAGCAGGCCCCATGCACCCAAAAGCTCAGCAATGTCTGCTGCTAGCTCCTCTGGTGTAGGTTCTGCACAGGGAGAGGATTCCTCTTCCTCAAAGGGAGAATCTTCTGGTGAGGAAGGGATAGTGGGCAACGATTTACCCTTATTATCCCCACCTTTTGGGAGCACTTAGTCCATTGTTCATGGAACCAAGTTTCCCTGTCGTTTTTGCTTTTTGGCCTGTGCCCTTATCAAAGCAAAAATATGCCCAGGAATGTACAGCATTTCTGCAGCAGCCTCCAGCTCCACTTCAGCCCAAGCTGATGTCTCCAAATCATTGCATAGTAAGCAATCTACAGGTAATTCAGTGGCTACCACAACTTTCTTTGGACCAGTAACCCACCCCAGTTGAGATTCACAACAGCCATGGGGTGGCAGAGTGTGTTATTGTGAGCATCAGTCACTTGGTACTGCTGACCAAGCAGGTGTTGTTCAGGGTGAACCAGTTTCTCTATCACCAAAGTTACACTGGCTCCTGTGTCCCTGTAGGGCTCAACCTCAACACCATTTATTAGGGGAAGTTGCTGGTGCTTACCCATATTAAGGGGACAAGCAACCAAGGTGGCAAAGTCAATGCCACCATCAGAGACTAAAACAGCCTCTGTGGTCTCCCTAACAAGACTCCCAACTAAACTGCCAATAGTGAGCCCAGCTACACCCTTGGATTGGCTATT
Source organism: Pleurodeles waltl (assembly GCF_031143425.1). Lineage (NCBI taxonomy): Eukaryota > Metazoa > Chordata > Amphibia > Caudata > Salamandridae > Pleurodeles > Pleurodeles waltl. The sequence goes on along the minus strand of NC_090444.1, from coordinate 314,727,515 downwards.
TGTAGTAGACTTCCCACCACCACTGCTATTACTAGGGGCACTAGAGGTTGCAGTTGGGGTTCTGGTAGTGGGAGACTTGGTGTTTTTCTTTAGACAAGTGGAATCACTTGCCCAATGGCCTTTTACTTTACATAAATAACAACATGGCTTTTTCTGATTGTGAGAAGAGGATTTGGACCTACCACCCCCAGAGGATTTGTGTGGGCCTGATGAAGACTCATGTTTTTTATCTTTGTCCCCACCCTTGTCAGAAGACTTACCATCCTTCTTCTTGCCATCCTTATCACCCCTTGTTTGCACTTTTCTGTTCACTCTTGTTCTGACCCACTTGTCTGCCTTCTTTCCCAATTTTTGGGGAGAGGTCAGATATGAGTCTACTAAGTACTGGTGCAACAAATCAGACACACAATTGTTCAAAATATGCTCTCTCAGGATTAGATTATACAGGCTTTCATAGTCAGTCGCCTTACTGCCATGTAACCAACCCTCCAAGGCCTTCACTGAACAGTCTACAAAGTGTGTCCAGTCTAGAGAGGACTCTTTTCTGGTGCCTCTGAACTTAATCCTGTATTGTTCAGTGGTTAAGCCAAATCCATCTAAGAGTTAATCTTTCAAAAATTTGTAGTTATTAGCATCACTTTCTCTGACAGTAAGGAGCCTATCACTACCCTTACTAGTGAAAGATAGCCACAAGATAGCAGCCCACTGCCTTTGAGGGACCAACTGTCCCATACATGCCTTCTCAAGTGCAGCAAACCATTTGTTAATGTCATCCCCCGCCTTGTAAGGGGGACTATCTTATGCAGGTTTCTGGAATCTTGTTCACTCACAGGATTGCTATCAAAAACACTGCTGCTGCCACCATGGGGAACTAACCCCAACCTCTGTCTTTCAACCTCTACATCCAGAGATTCCCTGTCTAAGGCAGCCTGGCCTCTTCCAACCTCAGCTTTCTGAGTTCCCTTTCCATCAGGTTATACTCGGGGTGGGAGGCTTGGGAATTGTGAGATACAGAAGAAATGTGGGAATTGGCTGAGTGTGACCTGTCCCTAACTGTCTGGACTCTACTAACCTGGCCTTTAGGAGTGAAAGGTACCCTACTAGTGTGTGACCCACTCCCACTACCAGTGTCACTAGATGGCCTTTTAGCTGGCAGGTCCTTGGAAGAACCATTCGCCGCATCCTCAGGGGACTCCTCTGAGTCTGGCTGGGTACCCCCCTCCTCTACCTCCTGATCCTGGGATGGGCCAGACTGGTTCTGGTCACTTTCTAGGAGAAGGCTAAGGAGAATATCTTATGTAGGATTCTTACCAATGCTTAAACCTCTTTCAATGCAGAGACCCCTCAAACGTTTAAAGTTTAAACTACCATATGTTGCATGGACAACTGTGGGAGTAAGTTCTACTGCAGACATGATTAGAAAGGGTTTAGGACAGAGAGAAAAAAGTTTTAGAATCTTTTAAAGAAAAGAGAAAAACGTTTTTAAACCTTTAAAAACTTTTGAAAACTTTTCAGACACTTTTGAGAAAGTTTGTAGAAAGAAAGTTAAACTGTTTAGGTTAACTGTGTATATTCTGAAGTATTTGGTATATGTTTTTCTTATGAAAAGCACCAATGACAAAGTGGTAAAGCAGTTACAGGAACTTATCCCACTGCTGCAACACCATTGTAGGAGGTTGGCCTGGCTTATAGTGGGTATCTCATGGTACTTACACCTTGTGCCTGGTCCAGTTATCCCTTATTAGTAGATTAGTAGTGTTCTAGCAGCTTAGGCTGATAGAGGTAGCTATAGCAGAGCAGCTTAGGCATGTTACATGGCCATTTTCGGAGTTACCATTGCGAAGCTACATATGGGTATTGACCTATATGTAGTCCAAGCGTGTAATGGTGTCCCCGCACTCACAAAGTTGGGTGAAATTGCCCTGAATAATCTGGGGGCACCTTGGCTTGTGCCAGAGTGCCTTCATACTTAGTAACTTTGCAGCTAACCTTCCCCAAGTGAGGGTTAGACATATAGGTGACTTATAATTTACTTAAGTGCAGTGTAAAATGGCTGTGAAATAACGTGGATGTTATTTCACTCAGGCTGCAGTGGCAGTCCTGTGTAAGAATTGCCTAAGCTCCCAATGGATGGCAAAAGAAATGCTGCAGCCCATAGGGATCTCCTGGAACCCCAATACCCTGGGTACCTAGGTACCGTATACTAGGGAATTATAAGGGTGTTCCAGTGTGCCAATTAGAATTGGTGAAAATGGTCACAAGCCTGCAGTGACAATTTTAAAAGTAGAGAGAGCATAAACACTGAGGTTCTGGTTAGCAGAGCCTCACTGATACAGTTAGGCACCACACAGGGAACACATATAGGCCATAAACTATGAGCACTGGGGTCCTATCTAGCAGGATCCCAGTGACAAAGGCAAAAAGAAACTGACACACAAGTAAAAATGGGGGTAACATGCCAGGCAAGATGGTACTTTCCTACACTCAGGGACACAAAAGACTTCCAAGTCATCACCTACTGCAGCTGGACTTTGATTTCTGTAGGGCTTTCCCTGCCACTGGGTGCCCTTGGCCCTTGGAAGTGGGTATGCACTCCGATCTAAAATCCACGTATCAATGCTGTTGCGCCAGTCAGACCTGTCATATCTCTATCCACACCAATGCATCGCTGCTGCTGCAAGGATCATGGACACCGCATCACCAGCAATGCAGGCGCACAATGCATTATCTCCATTCCTGATGCATTTCTGACTTTGCACGGCTCAGAGCCAATGCATAGCTTACATCAGTTGGAACACTACCAACGCATTGCCTCCTTTGCTCCTCGTATCTTGCTTTCAAGACACAGTTCCCAACCAAAGTATTTTTTTTAGTGGGCAAACGCCGGTCTCTGTAACCGACCTGTGTTTTATCACGGTCACCCTGACTTTTCAGATTTGACCTTGTCCAGCACGGCCAGTTTCTAAGCACTACAGCTAAATTTAATCCTTAAAAAATCATATCTCAACATCTATTAATTGAATTTGTCTAATTTTGGTCTTGTTTTGTTCATTTTTCTGAGGAGGCATGGTATATTTTTGCATGGTGTTTTCTTTGTTTTAATGTTTGAATTGTTGCACAAATACTTAGCACATTGTCTCTTAAGTTAAGCCTGACTGTGTCAATGTACCAGCATGTGATCACAAGTTAATGTAGGGTGTGTATCTGACTTACTCTGACTAAGATTGTGGTTCCTACTTGGACAGGGTGCACACCTCTGCCAACCAGAAACCCAATTTCTAACATCCTCCTAAAATCCAGAGAAACATGGGACTTAGATACGTTTTGGCTCCAAAGACCTCTGGACAACCTCAAAGCCAAGCTTATGTGACCAAGGTCAGTAGCAGTTCGGCTGAAGATTGATGTTCCCGCACTAGGACCTTTTCTGCAGCAGTAAATACAATGCCACAGGACTTTTCAGAGAAGGTAGAAATTTTCACTTGGCAAAGGTCTCTGGCTGGTGAGAGCTCTTTCTTGTATATAAAATTTGAATTTCTCCCACTCAGAGCTTTCTCACCGAAAGTCAACAGCTTCACCGGGATGTCTTCCAATGGCAATTTGACCTAGTAGTTTTAGGAAAGTAGCATCTTCCTAGCATAGTTACCCCTACTTTTGGCCTGTTTGTGAGTGTGTGTCAGTGTGTTTTTACAGTGTCACTGGGATTCTGCTAGCCAGGACCCTAGTGGTCATAGTTTGTGGCCTAATATATGTGTTGTAGTAGTTCTTGACTGTGTCACTGAGGCTCTCCTAACCAGAACTACAGTGCTTATGTTCTCTCTGCTTTTAAATTTGTCACTGTAAGCCAGTGACTTCATTTACCAATTTAAATTGGCACACTGGCCCCTCTTACAAGTCCCTAGTATATGGTACCTAGGTACCCAGGGCATTGGGGTTCCAGGAGATCTATATGGGCTGCAGCCTTTCTTTTGCACCCATAGGGAGATCAGATAAACTCTTACACTGTACTTCCATTGAGGCCTCCATGAAATAGTACACACACTATTTCACAGCCATTTTCACTGCACTTAAGTAACTTAGAAGTTATCTATATGTCTAACCTTCACTTGCTGAAGGTTAGGTGCAAAGTTACTAAGTGTGAGGGCACCCTTGTACTAGCCAAGGTGCCCCCACATAGTTCAGGGCCATTTCCCTGGCGTTTGTGAGTGCGGGGACGCCATTACATGAGTGCACGACATATAGGTCAATACCCTCATGTAGTTTCACAATGGTAACTCAGAATATTGCCATGTAACATGTCATGGAATTGTCCCCCCATTCAAAATCTGGTATTGGGGAGCCACTTCCATGCATCCTGGGGGCTCCACCATGGACCCCCAGTACAGCTGCTGCCACCTCACAGACAGGGTTCAGCCCTCCTGAGGTCTGGGCAGCCCAGTCACAGGAAGGCAAAACAACGCATTTCCTCTGAGAGCAGGGTGTTACACCATCTCCCTTTGGAAATAGGTGTTACAGGCCGGGGAGGGGTAGCCTCCCCCAGCCTCTGGAAATGCTTTGCAGGGCACAGATGGTGCCCTCCTTGTGTAAGCCAGTCTACACTGGTTCAGGGACCCTTTGTCCCCTGCTCTGGTGCAAAACTGGACAAAGGAAAGGGGGGTGACCACTCCCCTGTCCATCACCACCCCAGGGGTGGTTCCCAGACCTCCTCCAGTGTGTCCCAGACTTCAGCCATCTTGCTTTGCAAGGTGTGCAGGTACTCTGGAGGGCTCTGAGTGGCCAGTGCCAGCAGGAGATGTCCATACCTGATAAGGTCCATACCTGATAAGGTAGCCAATCCCCCTCTCAGGGCTATTTAGGATCTCTCCTGTGGGTTCTCTTCAGATTATGCTTGCAAGTTTCCTTCAGGAATTCTCAACAACAACTTCAGACTCTTCTGACCTTGGATCAACTGTAGCCTGCTGTAACTGCAACAAAGTGTCTACAAGAGACACTTTTCTTCAGGAAACCTCAGCTCCAAGTCAGCAACTGCAACAGTTTCCACATTGTGCATGCTCTGGGTACTCCCTGTCTTCATCCTGCACCAGAAGGACCAAAGAAATCTTCTGTGGAGTGACAGCACTCCCCTGCTCCAAGCAGGCACCTTCTAAGACCACGACCTGTACCCTGGTACTCCTCTCACAGCGACGAGCATGCTCCTAAGGACATAGAAGTGGACATCATCCACATAGACTGTCCTGAGGTCCTGCTGACACAATTTGGAGGAGGTAAGACCTTGCCTTCCCCGAGAGCGAAGTTACCCCTGTGTATTGCATCTTCTTCACCTTCTGAGGCCTCTGTGCACTCTTTGCAAAATTCCTTCATGCACAACCTGGCCCTGGTCCCCAGCACTCCACCCTGTGATGCTCAACTCGCTGAGTTGTTCTCTGGCGGCGTAGGACCTTCTTTTGTTGTGCTGCATCAACCACGTTTTGCACCTCCTTTGAACCCAGATCCTGCGGTTTCTGGGGGTGATGGCTGCATCCTGAGGGCTCTCTTCAGTGCTGAGAACACCCTCTTCCTCCTCACGCAGAGTTGAGGACCCCAAGTCCCTCATTGGTCCACCTAGCGCCATTTTGATGCAAAATGCACTTTTGTCATAACCAAGGCTTGTTGGTGCCTTCCAACATGAAATCTCATCTGCAACGATCTTCGCACTGTGGTAAATCTTTTGCATTATGCAGGAGCCCACTGGCATCTTCCTAGGGTGCATTCCTGCAGTCTTCGACTAACCAGGGACTCTTCTTTTGCACCCTCTTCTGGGTTGGCAGGGACTCCTGTCCTTCCTCGAACTTCTTTCGACTTCTGGACTTGGTCCCCTTCCTTTGCAGGTCTTCAGGTCCAATAATCCAGCAGTTGTACTTTGCAGACTTGGTTGGCTGCTGCAAAATACCCAAAATGAGGTGTAGTGTGTCCTAAGGAAAATTGCAGTACTTTACTACTGCTTTTCTGGGCTCTGGGGTGGGGTAATTTACTTACCTTTACTGTATTCTTACTCTCCCAGTGATTCTGCACACACCACACTTGTCTAGGGGGTAATTTTTGATTTGCATTCCACTTTCTTACTATTTGGTTTGTGTTGCCCTTAGACCTAATTCTCTCATTGCATTCCATAGGATTTCCTACTGTTGCATTGTTCTATGACTATTTACTTGTCTAATTTTGGTGTTTAGTGTATATATTGTGTATAATACGTACCTCCAAAAGGAGTATTGTCTCTAAGATATTTTTGGTACTGTGTCACCCAAATAAATACCTTTATTTTTGGTAACACTGAGTATTGTCTTTACTTGTGTATAAGTACTTTGTAACTATAAGTGGTATCGCATGAGCTTTGCATGTCTCCTAGTTCAGGCTAAGCTGTTCTGCTATAGCTACCTCTATCAGCCTAAGCTGCTAGAACACTACTACATTTCACTAATAAGGGATAACTGGACCTGGTATAAGGTGTAAGTACCCAAGGTACCTACTACAAACCAGGCCAGCCTCCTACAGTAGTCCTCCTTAGCTACAGATTTCTGCGTTTCCTGGCAGAATATTCTATTCTTCCATTTCAGAAGATGATGCTGCACCACTCTGCATCAAAGGGAAAGGGCAGGAGCAATATAGCACATTCCTCTCCTTTCCCAGTGAGCTTTGGGCAGTTTTGGCAGGTACCCTTGTACTAGGCTTAATAACAAAGAGAAATAAAGATATTCCTCCTCGTTGTGCCTCCATTGGGGAAGCATACATTTTTGTCACATAGCTAGGTTTACAAGCTCTTGTAAATCTGGGGATACATCAAAATCCATGGGTGTTGCATGGGAACAGCAGCCACAACGCCCATGGAATGCCTTCCTTTTGTAGAGTGAGCCAACCCAGTTATTTGCGCTGCCTTGCCTTACTCCATCTCTATGAGACCATTCAAAGGTCCGCCATTGCATCACAAAAAAAAAAGCAAAGGCAGTGAAAGGAGTTCATAAATATGCCCCTTAATCTTACGTAAAACCAGGTGGAACCTGGTTTCTGTAATCAGCCTGTGCTCCATTGCCAGTAGATTGACTCAACACTTTTTGGTGCTAATTGTATTTAAAACATTCTTGCTCTATTTTTCTAAGTTAGTTTTGGATTTGACCTTGTGTTTTGTTTTCACTTTATAACTGTTTGTTGACAGCAGAAATACATTATACATTGACTCTAATTTAAGCCTTTCTGCTTGGCGCCATAGCTACCAGGAGGTTGGTTTTAGTGGTTTCTTTCAGTTAGTAACTCATAAAAACATGCATGGTGGATTTAAAAAGAAGGCACAGTTTCTGAAAGCTACTCAATGTGTAATTAGCTCTAGTGCTTTAACTTCTTGTTGTGTGCATTTTGACTGGAGTAGGTGAGTATTAGAAATTAGGTTGTTGGTTGACTGTGATCTAAATCCTGGTCAAGCAGCAACCCCAATTCTTGTCAGGATAAGACATAAGCAAACCTCAACTTAACCTGTGCTAAACCCATGGTAGCTTGGCATATACAAGTGACGCTTAACTTAGATGCAATGTGTAAAGTATGTGACACAGTGAGAACACACCACAAAAGAGCCCCACAACAGAGTTGATTTTACTGAATAAAACAAGACCAAAATGACAAAATTCCAATCAGTAGAACTGGAGATCTTGAATTTCAAATTTTCAAGTAAAAGTTGTGCCACGAAGCGCACAGCAATATTGGGGGAATCGGGTAGCACTGGCAGGGACAAAGTCAGAAGCAAAGCCAGACTGCTGAACAAAGTTCCTTAAATCCTAGTTGCAGAGTGCTGCATGGATCCGAGTCGTAGATGCGTTGCGCAACTGAGTTCGAGTTGTGGCAATGCTGTGGTGCGAGGTCCTGCTGCATCAAGAATCTCATAGACGGGGCTTGCGATGCATTGCACAGTCAAGGCAATGTGTCGCTTTCAATGTGTGGTGAAGCTGCGATGTGGAGCTTTAGGTGTCAGGGTCAAGACTGCCATCAATGAGAGATGTGAGGAATAGCTCCAGAGAAGCTTCATGCAGGGGCAGTTCTGAAGGAGAACTCATGATGTGGGATACAGCAGTGATGCAAGTGTATTGCGAAGGGTCCAATCCAATGATCACTGTGGCTGCACACGGAAGGTTGCACTTTGGCGTCTTCCGTTGCGTGGGATGATACTATAAAAGTAAGTCAGAAAGAATATCACTATTGGGGTTTAAGTTTAAAATATCCGCAATTTGGTAACTTAAAATTCATTTTCTATGTTTTTTACATTTGAAACTTCTAAATCTGCTGCTACTATTGTTATAACTTAAAATATATAAAGTGATGATTTGATGGAGAAATTTTATATATGGTGAAAACTGCAAAGATAAGGCATCTCTTAAAACAACTACAATTGTAAAGAATCGCTAGTACTGTAAGTAATTCTATACATAGAACAATTTCCTTTACTGGTGTGACTGATGATTTTTGCAGCACAGTGAGTTTAATAAATATTTAGGGACACAATAAATTCAATAAAATGTGTGTTCCTATTAGGAAGATGACCAATAACTCTGGCAACTATTATCAAGAAACTAATACATTAAACCTGAATCAATAGGTGAGTGATACTCCTTTTCAAAACACAGAAAATATAAAAAATAAAACACTTCATAAATTTAAGTTTCCCTAATGAATATAGTCCTCAAATATTACAATAGAATATTATTTGTTTCTAGGTGCTACCAAAATAGAGAGATTTCCAGTCCTGATGATGACCCGTTGTTGATTCATATCTATATACAGGGTTGAAACGTCAACAAAAATTGATTGTATTAAATTATATAGTGACTTCAGGACTCCTGGATTGAAGGAGCGTTTGGAAGCTCATGATTTATTGTTTTTAGCCACATATTTTGTAATAACACTGACACTTTTTCACAATATTTACTTTCACTGTGTTTGTATGTTTAGGAGCACCTAGGATTTTATAATAATCATAAGAAGTCTGTGATTAGATTAAAAGATTATAGTAATTGATTTGATAAAGGAAATAAAATATAAATTAATCCAAGGATATTGGATGAAATAAATGTAGTCCCTTCCTTGAGAGATAAATTTTACCGTGGAAGTCTAGGTATACTTCCACCTTTTAGTGACCATATATTACTTCTAAAGGGTGTATCTAAAATCAACGCTCCACCTGCATCGCAGCTGCGAGATTGACACATTGCGGCCGGAGAAACAATGCAACAGCCGCTTGTGGCTGCTGATAACAACACAAACCACAAGCAGTGTAGTTTTCTAACACCATGCAACCAGATTTCTCATGCATCGTCACTGGTCGTCAAAATCATTGTGAAGCTGCACTGATCCGAGGTGCCCCGTCCAGAAATCAACACATCACTCTCTTGCGAGGGAGAAAAACAGCACATCGCCGACCAGCCTGGAGAAGAAAACGATGCACAACCTCACTTGCAAGTAAGGAATCAATGCATCGCTTACTTTTCCGACACACCCTCGCCCGTGAGGCTTTATTTTTTACACAAACCAGGTACTTTGTGTAAAATCAACGTTTCCATTGTTTTATATGGAGTAAGACTCTTATTCTTTGGATAGGTCATATCTTGAATTGTGTATGTTAGATTTTTGTTGTTTTGGTCTTGTTTGATTTTGATAAGTATTGTTCTAAGCTGGTGTGGTGTCCATTTTGCAGTGTTTTCACTGTACTACTGTTTGTGTGGGTACAAATACATTACACATTGCTTCTGGGATAAGCTTTCCTGCTCTTGCCAAGCTACCAAGGGGGTGGGTAGGGGTTGCCCAGGTGTGTTTCTCCTTTGCCCTGACTAGAGTGAGGGTCCTTGCTTGGACAGGGGGTAACCCGATGGACAACCAAAGACCCCATTACCAACACTCCTATTTCCCAAAACACCCCTTTGGAAAGTCATTTAAGAGGTGCATAGGGTTTAAAGGAGAAAGTGTAGATTAAAATAAAGTCGGTGTGCTTTAGAGTTGGTATTTAAGCAGTTCCAAATTTTTCATTTAGAGATTGTTTTACATTTTTTTCTTACATCCATGGAAGCCTTTGGAAACACCCTTCTCTTAGAGTCCGATGAGTAGGCTGCTGCTGGGACTTCTGAAGTGGTGAGATTTTACTTTACAAAGTTGAGCAATTTACTTTGTTTTTAAGAATGTTGGTCAGTTTAAATTCACCTAAAGATATTTCAAACACTATTTAGCATTAGATATACTCTTATTCTCTTTAAATGTATTTTCTAATTCAGCAATTTTGGATTTAAGTTTTTCAATATATTTTAATGCAGTTTCAGTACTTAAAACCATCCAACTAAATGAGCATTAATTTGCCACAAAGCTAAAATTAGTCTTAAATGCTGTGTCAGCCATACAAATAATGGATATAGTATGAATTTGAAGGGCAATTGAAATAATATTGTTCAGCTCTAAAACTTTTTTAATCTAACCACTCTAAATTGGCCAATATAGAGCCTTTTTGTGGTTTTGAGAAAGGTTTTTTTGTTCCAAGAACAGATGGGAAAATGGCTATTTTTGCATTTTAATGATCTTTTAATGAAAGTGTGTCTTTTTCTGACATCAGAAAATCTGTACATAGCCCTAGAAGAGAGAAAAAACACTTTTTCAAAAGGGGCCCTTGCACATATAGAATCTGCAATTACAATACTACACACACTAGGGCCACCCAATATTCCCCAAGGAGACAGGGTATACACTTAATCATATAACAGTATGTTCCCAGAGAAGGAATTTATATGTAATTTGAGATTACTTGTTTTTACATTACTCATAGAAACACATTCTGTACAATTTCTGACTGTGCTCTTCATATTAGTACATCTTGGACCCTGATTGAACATGAATGGCATATTCTCATTATAAGTATGGATACTCGTTTTTGTATTTATATACTAAAGCAAAGAATGTTTAATAATCTACTTATGTGGTACACTTCATTATATGTTTGCTTATACTTCTTTAATTAATTCTAAGTTGGATCAATGTACAACTGAATTTAAAGGATATATAAATTGCTCCTTCATGAATGCACTGTTCTATAATTGAGTATAAACCTAGTCTCCAAAGAGAATATTGGGAACCCCTAGTGTGTGTAGTAAATTATACCAGTGGTACATCTTCAGAAGTAGAAACAGCAGTATGACAATTGGAAAAGTTTGTGAAATATGCCATGTTAGAAATGGGGTCTTTCGTTGGCAGTCAGGTTACTCCCTGTCCAATAATCTCTGCAATGGGCCTCAGAGGAGGAGAAGCATGGAAACAAAGGGGGTGTGCGTCGATTTCTCAGGCCGCACACAGTGATGCGTTGTTTCGTTTCCACTCAGGGACGGCTGTGCGTCAATTTCCAGCGCTCGGTCGTGGATCTTCTTATAGGAAGACCCATTCAAAATGCAGATGTATGTAAGCGTGGCTGAGTATCCTGTGTTTGGGGTGTGTCTGAGTGAATGCACAAGGAGCTGTCAACTAAACCCAGCCAGACATGGATTGGAAGGCACATAAAGATTTAAGTGCAGAGAAATGCTCACTTTCTAAAAGTGGCATTTCTAAAATAGTAATATTAAATCCAACTTCACCAGTCAGCAGGATTTTATATCACCATTCTGGCCATACTAAATATGACCTTCCTACTCCTTTTAGATCAGCAGCTACCACTCACACAATGTATGAGGGCAGCCCCAATGTTAGCCTTTGAAGGGAGCAGGCCTCACAGCAGTGTAACAACGAATTTGGGAGTTTTATACTACCAGGACATGTAAACTACATGGTACATGTCCTGCCTTTTGCCTACACTGCACTCTGCCCTATCGGTTACCTAGGGCATACCTTAGGGGTGCCTTATATGTAGAAAAAGGGGAGTTTTAGGCCTGACAAGTACTTTTAAATGCCAAGTCGAATTGGCAGTGGATCTACATACAATGGCAATGGCAGGCCTGAGACAAGGTTAAGGGGCTACTTAAGTGGGTGGAACAACCAGTGCTGCAAGCTCACTAGTAGCATTTAATCTACAGTCCCTGGGCACATATAGTGCCCACTACTAGGGGGTTATAAGTAAATTAAATAGTCCAATTGAGTATGATCCAATGTTATCATGTTTAAAGGGAGAGAGCATATGCACTTTA